>NW_022144259.1:0-28312 GCF_007565055.1 Rhinopithecus roxellana
TGTGGCTCCACTTGCCCACTGGGCCCTCTCACCTGAGTCCTCTAAGATCCCTGGGTGGCCAAGGATGGAACTTCTATTTGCATTTTCCTTGGAAGGAGTGGAGTGAAGAGTTCCACCCAAGGTCATGGGAACTTCATGCCTCCCCTGAGGCTCTAGTCCTTGCTGTTGCCTCAATGAAGGAGTTGCAACTGGTTAAGAGCCTGGGCCTTGGAGTCCAGGGTCTTCTCATGCTGAGCAAGCTACTGCCCCACTATGGTGTTGAGCAAGCTACTGCTCCACTATGACCCTCAGTGTCGTTTTCTGTATGATGGGAACAGTAATATACCATAGGGCTCTGGGGAGCAAAGGCATATCTAAGTAAATTTGCTATCGTAGTTCCTGGGAGTGGTAAGTGCTAGATAAACAGGCCATTATAATTTTTTGAGAAACTCAGTTATCACGTGGGGTCACTCTGCCTCTTGGGTTTTGGAGAAAATTTACCCCTCCTGCTTCCTGCCCCCTCCAAATGGTGCCTCAAAGTCACGGGGGCTCTCATTTCTGCCACCGGCCCCCAGCACTGGCTCTGCTTTCCTGCTTTGCTGGATCTTCCTGCTTAGAGTCTTGCAGCCCCTCTTCCACCTCCACACTGGCGTCAACCCAAGCATGAAGAGCTCCCACCGCTGGCCTGGGCAAGCCGCTGTTTTCAGAGCGCGGTTTACTGCGGATATCACCCTGAACACGCCTGGATCTCGTCAGAACACAGTTTAATCCTCCCCACTGCCCGGGAAGTGTGTGCGTTTCTTATCACCCCCATTTACAGATGAGGAAACTGAGGCACAGAGATGCTAACATTCAGCGAGGAGGGGGTTGAGCTGGGATGCCAACATTAGCTGGCTGCTTTCTAACTTACTCTCCGCCGCTGCACTTCGTTGCTGCAGATAACATACATCTGCTCCAGTCCTTTGTGTGTGTGGCAGGCGTTCCAGATGCACAGCTCCAAATGAGTGATATTCCTCAGGCGAAAGGCACAAGGGCTGCCCCCCGTGGCTTGCTCCTCTCCTCCAGACCAGCTCTCTCCATTTCCCGGGCCTTCCCCTGCACCTTCCTGGGACCCTTAGGTTGCCCCATAGGATTCTCACTGGGCAGGTTCGCTTGGTTCCATTAGTGCCCCCTGCTAAGTGGCAGGACCGTCCCCTCCAGGCCCCGGTTTCAACAATCCAGAAGACAGAAGAGGCCACAAGACACTGGCCACTTCCTTTCTCTCTTTCCTACCAATATCCGTGTAGGAATTTTTTTTTTTCTTACTAACTGTGGCAGGAAGAATTATGAGAAGTTCCTCTGGGGGGCTGAATTGTGGCCTCTCCAAAGACATATCCATGTGCTGTGAGTGTTACTTTAACTGGGAAAAGAGTCTTTGAAGATGTAATTTGGTGAAGGGTCTTGAGCTAGCATGAGCCTGGATTATCCAGGTGGGCTGTAAACCCAGTGCCAAGTGTCCTCATAAGAGGCACACAGAGGAGAGACAGGTGGAGAAGACGGGGAGGCCATGTGAAGATGGGGGCAGAGACTGGAGTGATGTGGTCACAAGCCAAGGAGTGTTTGGGGCCACAAGAAGGTGGGAGAGGCCAGGAACTCCAGAGCACATGGGACCCTGCTGATACCTTCATCTCAGACTTCTGGCTTTTGGAACTGGATTTCTGCTGTTTTAAGCTTTCAAACACGTTTCCAAGTTAGTGGTATTATAATTTTCTGAGCAATTGATATAGCCCCATATTAATTTGCTATGGCTTCTGTAACAAATCACCACAACCTTACTGGCTTAAAACAGCACAGACTTGTTATCTTACAGTTCTGGAGGTCGGAAGTCTCAGAAGGGCCTCACTGGGCTAAAATCAAGGTGCTACAGGCTGGTTCCTTCTGGAGGCTCCAGGAGAGAATCTGTTCCCTGACTTTTTCTCAACTTCTAGAGGTCACTTTCATCCCTTGACTCCTGGCCCCTTCCTCCATCTTCAAAGCCAGCCATGCAGCATCTCTTTGACCCTGTTTCCATAGCCACATGTCCCTCAGACCATGGCCAGGAAAGAGTCCCTGCTTTTAAGAATTCATAGGATTACTTTGGGCCCTCGTGGATAATCTGAGATCATCTCCCACTTGGAATTTCTTGACTCTAATTATGTCTGCAAAGCCCCTTTTTCTCTGTAAGGTCACATGCTCACGAGATTAGAATGTGGATTTCTTTGGGGGTCATTGTTCTAGCTTCCAGAGCCCACAGTATTCCCACCCCTGTTGTATCATCCCTCAGCTTGACCATGTGCAGAACTAGGAATAAGGTAAATTTCATTTTTGTGATAGATTTTATGTCACTTATAGGACAAAGGTGAAGGGATCTTAAAGATGCAATGAAAGTCCCAAGTCAGTTGACCTCCAGTCAACCAAAAGGGAGATCATCCTTGGTGGGGATGACCTCATCAGGTGAACCCTTGTATTAGTCCATTTTCATGCTGCTAATAAAGACATACCCAAGACTGGGTAATTTATAAAGGAAAGAGGTTTAACTGACTCACAGTTCAGCATGGCAGAAGAGGCCTCAGGAAACTTACAGTCATGGCAGAAGGGGAAGCAGACACGTCCTTCTTCACGTGCCAGCAGCAAGGAAAAGTGCTGAGCAAAAGGAGGAAAATCTCCTTACAAAACCATCAGATCTCATGAGAACTCACTATCACAAGAACAGCATGAGGGTCACCACCCCCATGATTCAGTTGCCTCCCACTGGGTCCTCTCTCGACACATGGGGATTATGGGAACTACAATTCAAGATGAGATTTGGGTGGGGACACAGTCAAGCCATGTAAACCCTAAAAAAGGGACAAGGGTCTCCTTGAAGTCAGAGGTTCAAAGCACGAAAGAGATTCTCCTTCTGAGAGGAAGCCAACTTTCATATTGTGAGGAGGCCAGGTACCCAGGAGCTGAGGGGAGCCTGTGGGAGCTAAAGACCTCAGTCCTCCAAGCACATCCTGCCAACAAGCTTAACGGGGTCAGAAGAGGGCTCTGAGTTTTGCATGAGAAAGCAGTGGCTGCTGACTTAGTTTCAGCCTGTGGGATCCCGAGCAGAGGACCCAACTTCGCCGTGCCCAGACTCCCAAACTGTGGATGCTCTGAGAGGATGAATCTCTGTTGTTTGAAGTCGCTAAATTTTTATTAATTTGTTATGCAGCGAGAGCAAAGGAGTATAGTGATATAAATTACGCTGTCTCATTTAGAAGTTAGATGTATGTAGCTATAGTCAGTTTAGGTTTTAAATAATTTCTTCTCTCTGCTTTTTAAACTTTAAAGTCTTATTCTTAAAGGGCTGAACCTGTGTTCCTGAATCCTAGCTCTGGGCCGTCTGGACTCCTCAGGGCCTCCTCCTCCCATGTGCGGATCTTGTGGCTTCAGAGACTTTTGTCAGGTTCTGGGGCAGCCCACGATTGACTTCCACTCATGCCCCTTCCAGAAGGCTCTTCAGCAGATTTGGATTTAGGTTCTGTTTGACTTTCAGAAGGCTGCAAAGTTAACCACTTCTAATATAAAAAAATTTACATTGAGAAATTGTGCAGCCTTTTTTTTTTTTTTTTTTTTTTTTTTTTTTTTTTTTTTTTTGACGCAGGCTTGCTCTGTCGCCCAGGCTGGATGGAGTGCGTTGGTGTGATCTTGGCTCACTGCAACCTCTGCCTCCCGGGTTCAAGCAATTCTCCTGCCTCAGCCTCCCCAGTAGCTGGGATCACAGGCGTGTCCCACCATGCCTGGCTAATTTTTGTATTTTTAGTAGAGACGAAGTTTTGCTGGTCTCGGACTCCTGAGCTCAGGTGATCTGCCCACCTTGACCTCTCAGAGTGCTGGGATTACAGGCGTGAGCCATCGCGCCTGGCCCTGACAAGTAATAATTGTGCAGTTTTTAAAGGTAAAGTCAGACTTTCCTCACTGAAGCCTGACTGTGAGCCCGGGGCCCCGTCATCCCCCAGTCTGGTCGCTTTTCCCCAGCTGGTCGGGGAGAGAGGACTCACCTCACCTAGCGGGTAAATCCTTGTCCGCCTGAAAAAGGATCAGAGGTGTGGCCCAGTCTATTACATGGCCACGACTCTGCGAGGTGCAACCGGACTCACAAATGGATTCTTTTAAGATCAGAGCTGTCCACGATCAGACACAAAATCTTCCCCTGCGTGAGCAACTCTCTGAATTGCCCCATCACAGCCAGAACAAGGGGCTGAAGGAAACAACTCCACAAAAACCGCATTTGACAAGTTGCTGAAAATAAAAAATAAGCCTCGGTCTGGGAAATGACAAAGACCTCAAACAGTCATTGTCAGGATATAATAAAGCTGAGATGGATGACGTCGCAGTGAAATTTTGGTGCGTGTCCCCGGCGCAGCACGTGAGGCGGCCTTGGGCCCATCCATCTCTCTTTCCCGGTTCCTGAAGACAGAGCATGAAAAATGGCCAGGGAGAGAATGAGTAAACATCACATCCTTCATTTCCCAAGAGCGCAGGGCTCTGGCTTGCTCTGATGCAGACCCAGATGAAGACAGGTGACCTGGTGAGGGAGAGGCAGAGGAGCTGCCCACACCCTTAGCTCCTCTGTGGGGCCCCAGAGGTTTCTGGGAGAAATGGCAAAAACAGATTCTGGGCCTGTGTGATGGACTTCAGTTTCGTAGCAGTGGTGCATTGGAGCTGTCTTTGCCCACTGTGGTGTCTCCTGACAGCTGATACTCTCCCCTCTAGAGCATCCTCGGCCCTGTGCACCCTGAGTAGCTGTCTGTTTTCTGGCCCGTTTAGCCCCACTGGGCTTCAAGTCTCTACGGCAGTAAACTTACTTCATCTCCAGCCCTAATGCCCAGGAGAGCCACTGGCATATAGTAAGTTCTTAAGAAATGATTGTTTAATGAAGGAGGTGACTGCAGGAGGAACAGTGGGGATTGTCCATTCAGGCCCTGAAATGCACGTGTGTGTGGGGTGCAGCATGCATAGCAAAACGGACCATTTCAGCCACATTACAGTGTACAGTCCTGTGGCATTCGGGACACTCGCATGGTTGTGCAGCCATCACCACCATCTGCTAAATTTTGGATATGTGTCCCCGCCCAAATCTCACGTGGAAATGTAATCTCCGGTGGAGGTGGGGCCTGGGGTGGGAGGTGTGTTGGTCATGAGGGCGGATCCCTCATGGCTTGGTGCTGTCCTTGCAATAGCGAGTGAGCGTTCGGGAGATCTGGGGCATCCCGATGACACGTGGGGCACCCCCTGATTCCCTGCCTTGCTTCTGCTCCGGCCCTGTGACGTGCAAGCTCCTGCTTCACCCTCTACCACGAGTCAAAGCTTCCTGAGGCTTCCCCAGAAGCAGATGCTACTATATTTCTTGTTCAGCTTGCAGAACCATGACCCAGTTAAGCCTCTTTTCTTATAAATTATCCAGTCTCAGGGGTTTCATCACAGTAATGCAAGCGTGGCCTAATCCACCATCCAACTCCAGAACTTTTCTTAACTTCCGAAACGGAAACTCTGTCCCCCTTAAATACTCACTCCCCATTTTCCCCTTCCCCAACCCCAGCAACTTGGAATCTACTTTTGTTTCTGCGAACTTGGTGATGCTCGGGACCTTGTAGAAGTGGAATCATACAGTCTTTGTCCTTTTGTGTCTGGCATGTTTCATTTAGCAGGATGTCTTCAATGTTCATCCACGCTAAAGCATGCGTTGGAATTCCCTTCCTCTCTGAGGCCGAGGAGTATTCGGTCATGGGTTGAAATGCACCGTGTGAGCTGTCTGAATGGGATGAGAAGGTGGGGGCGTCGCTGACCTCAGGGGTATTCTGAGCAGGTGGGGCTTTGCGCCGAGCTCGCCTAGGTTCGAATTGTGCTCTTCCTTTTGTTCCGGCAAATCGTGGTGCTCTCTGAGACCTGAGAAATGGGAGCAGAGGCTGGTATACCACCTGGCGCCACTGTGAAGATCCGACAATGGCTGCAGAGCAGACTAAAGGGAGCTATTTTTGCCATGAAAGGAGGGAAAGCTGGGATTGGCCATTTTGGACTTTGCTGATACAAAGAACGGAAGGCCCCTGAAGCGGGACCTGCTGTTGTATTTCCAGCTGCAGGCGGACTTCCAGCTCCAACTAGAGCCCCTGGTGTCTGTCCTTCTCCACCTCTGTGCTCCCCACAGCACTGTTGGGATCGGCTCCTGTGGACCCCCCTCAGTGTCCGGTGAATGTCCCAGGTCTGCCTATTTCTCATCGGGGGCCAGACAGTGGCAACTCTTAGTGATGGGGCGTTTGGGCTAAATTAAAACCAGTGACCTGCAAATGAAGGGCCCCAAATCCCATTATCCGCTCCACAGCCATCTCGCCCTCTCTCTCTTCTCTCCCTTTTAGGTTGGGGCCTGTCAACAGCCATTAGGGTTGCTTGGTTATGAATCTGTCACTTGGCTGGAAACGCGGCTTCATTTTCAGCAGACTGAATTTGTCTCCGCATTTGTGAAAGTTATTTTTTTTTAAAGTAATTGCCCGTTTTACCCCCATTCTTCTTGTCTGTGTTGTGAATGTTCTTATTTAAAGTGAAACCGGGGAGCTATTGTTAGCCAAGGGATAGATCAAGGGACCATAGAAATGTGTCAAAATATGCCATGACAAATCTAGGTTATTTTTCTGCAAAGATATTTTTCAGGCCTGGATTGAAAGTCAAACGGAGCTTCAAAGTGTACCACGTTCAAAGTGTTTTCATGGTCTTTGATGAGAGGCGGTGCATTCATCCGATCCGACGGGCGGCTTGGCATTGGATGATGGGGGCTGGCATGCAGATGGGCCTCTGTGGAGTCCAGGCTGCTTCCCTGGGGAGGGTGAGAGCCACCACGGGTACAGACCAGGGGGTAGGGAAAAAGTAGGCCTGCTTTGACAAGTCAGGGCCAATCGTGATGAGGGGGTGGCCCAGGACACAGAGATGCTGGGCTGCAGACCAGCTCTGTGGCTGTGCCTCTGCCTGACTTTGGGCAAATGCCCTTCCTTCCTAGGCCTCAGTCCACATCTGTGAAATGGGTGGCCTGGGTTTCACGAGTGCTGGAATCTGGCAGACTCTAGACTTCTCTGTTTCCTGGTGAGCCTCTGGGGGCTGGTGAGGTGCAGGTGGCTCTGTGACCCCTGCTCTCCAGTCTGGATCTTTATTCCAAGACTGCTTCTTTCTGCAGGAAAAACTGGGCTTCCTGTTGGAGACTTGGTCCTCGAGGAGGCCTTTAGGGAGGTGCATGGGCCCGTGGAGGGGCTGGGGTTCTCTGGGTGCCTCTCCCACTGCAAGGGTCCTGGGTCTGGGGCTGTGTGCTGGGTGTAGCTCCTAGAGGGTTTTCAAACAAACATATATTTTGAGTCATTCTGTGTTTAAATTTATTTATTTATTATATTTATTTTTGTTTTTGTTGTTTTTTGAGATGCGAGTCTCACCCTGTTGCCCAGGCTGGAGCATTTCGATCTCAGCTCTCTGCAACCTCCACCTCCCAGGTTCAAGTGATTTCCTGCCTCAGCCTCCTGAGTAGGGATTATAGGTGCCTGCCACCATGCCCAGCTAATTTTTGTATTTTTAGTAGAGACAGACGGGGTTTCACCATATTGGCCAGGCAGGTCTTGAACTCCTGATCTCAGGTGATCCACCCACCTCGGCCTCCCAAAGTGCTGGGATTACAGGTGTGAGCCACTGTGCCCAGCCTGTGTTCAAATTTAAAAGTAACTTTCTAACTTTAAAAAATTAAGTCAAAGTCTTTCTTTCTTTTGAAAAACAGGCTGGTGTGGCCACACTAGACCTGTATTCCTCCGTGTTTCCAATCACCTGGATCTGAGAAGTGGCTGGCCTCTTGCTTTCTTTTTTTTTTTTTTTTGGCGGAGGTATAGGGTCTTGTTCTGTCACCCAGGTTGAACTGCAGTGGCATGATCATAGCCCATTGTAGCTTCAAACTTCTGGGCTTAAGCCACCCTCCCACCTCAACCTCTTGAGTAACTAGGACTATAGGTATGCACTGCCATGTGGCTAATGTTTTAATTAATTTTTTTTTTTTTTTTAAGAGACAGAGTCTCACTATGTTGCCCTGGCTGGTCTAGAACTTCTGGCCTCAAGCCATTCTCCCGCCTTGGCCTCCCAGAGTGCTGAAGTCACAGACATGAGCCACCCAGCCTAGCTGATCCCTTTCAACAGGGCATGCACTCAGGTTTGCCACAATCACCAGTGCTCCCTATAGCACCCCAACGGTGAGCCCACGTCTGTTGCTGTTTTTCACTAACCCTGGGCTGTTTGTCTGGCTCTGTGGGCATTTGAGTTTTCAGCCCTGTGTGGTGGAGTGTGGTTAAGGTTGGTCACCCTGGAGTCCAATGACCTGAGTCTAGACTCTAGTTCTACTAACAGCCAGTCAGGGGACTGTGGGCCGGCCACTAGGTCTTCATGTGTGCAATGGCTACAATGCTTTCAACCCTAGAGAGTTACAGGGAGCATCAGCAAGATAATAATTCATGTGAAGAAGTAGGGTTAGTCTGCTTGTCACATGGTGATAGTAATATTGCTATGTATTATAATGATAGCAACATTATATACACAATAACATATAACATATAATAATTGTAATACAACAACAACAGCCAGCATGAGTAGCGTGTTTCCTAGGTAGGCACTGTTCTAAGTGTTGACACATGGCAATGCATTGAATCCTTATAACATACCATTGATGCAGAGCCTATTATTGGCATCATCTCCCCATTTTACAGATGATGAAACTGAGGCCCAGAGAGGTTGAGATGCCTGACTATCATCCACTAGAAAGTGGCAGAGCTGGGATTTGAATGCAGGCTGTCTGGCACTCAGCTGTGTGCCTTCAGTACACCACCAGGCCAACATTTGCTGCAGATCTAAGGCTTGATGCCATCCCCAGGGAGAAGCCAAGCTCAGTCTTCCTGCAGCTTTAGTGAGTCTTGGATGTTGGTCTCTCTGGACAATCTTGAATGAGCTGGGACTGGGTGGAGTGCGGGGGCTTGTAAAGCAGCAGAAACTTGGGGATGCTTGGAGAAGCCTGCTGAGACCCTGAGTAACTTTGATCTTCTGCAGAAGCCCCGGCTCTTGTTCCCACTGGCCCCCACACAGGGCCATCTGGCCTCTGTTCCAGCCAGGCCCCCCAGCCCCTGACAGCATCCTCAATGATAACACAATCAGGTGATTGCTGTTGTCTATGGGAACTTCCAGCAGGATGCACCGATTGTGATCCTTGGATTTCCAACCTGCTGTTGCAACTTCCTATCAGAGCTCCTCTTGCCAGGAACAAAGCGGCAGCCATCCGCTGGCGAGCTGGGCTAATCCTGTTAAACAATTCACAGATCTGACGCCAGGCACGCTTTTTGAAACCTGAGGGTACGTACTAGAAGTCGAGTGCGAGTCTCGCGTTGCTTTCAGAGGCTTGCCGCACCCCCAGGGCTGAAGGGGTGGTGAGAGAGCTGGGCAGACAGCAGAGCTTGCGTGCAACTTCACTGGCTGGATTCCTGCTCACTGTGAGCGAGCACTTCTGCTTTCCCCATTGAAGTGCAGGAAAGAGACAGCACATGAAAGGGAGAGGTTGCCCCTCGCCTCTCAGCTGAGGCCCCTTCCTCCCAAGCTCGCACAGAGATAGCCCTGCACATTCTGGTCGCTCTGCCCAAGGCCAGCTGGAAAGAAGAGGAGTCTGGGCCAGGTCCCTGAGTGCCTGGGGAGGTGTGGCCCAGTGTTTAGACAGGCAATCCGGGCTGAACTGAGCTGGACCAGAGCTTTCTCTGTGGCTTTGGGCCTGGGCCTTGCCTTGCTGGCCTCAGTTTCTTCATCTGTTGAATGGGATGGTAGTTGTGCCGATCTCCTGGGGCGGTGAGGAGGTCTGGAGTGTCAGGTGTCCCCCAGCAAAAGCATGGAGCCTCAGGGTGTGCGATAGAAAAGTGAGGGAGTAGCAGAGGTGTCTAGTTCATCATCCCAGATAATACTGGCTCTTAACTCGGAGGAGTAGGGCTCCATGGGGGCTCTTAGAAAGGGGCACTCAACAGAGACATGAAATTCTAACTAAATGACCAGGGGTTTGTGAGCCTTGTGCAGCCTGAGAGCCCCCAGAATATGCTGGAGATCCTTTTTTTTTTTTTTGAGACAGAGTCTTGCTCTGTCAACCAGGCTGTGGTGCAGTGGTGTGATCTCAGCTCACTGCAACCTCTGCCTCCTGGGTGTAAGTGATTCTCCTGCCTCAGCCTCCCAAGTAGCTGGGATTGCAGCTACTCAAATTTTTGTATTTTTAGTAGAGACAGGGGTTTTGCCATGTTGGCCAGGCTGGTCTTGAACTCCTGACCTCAAGTGATCCACCTGTCTCAGCCTCTCACAGTGCTGGGACTACAAGCACATGCTACCATGTCTGGCTAATTTTAGTATTTTTAGTAGAGATGGGGTTTTACCATGTTGGCCAGGCTGTTCTCGAACTTTCAGCCTCAAGTGATCTGCCCCCACCTCAGCCTCCCAAAGTGCTGGGATTACCGGTGTAAGCCACTGCGCCCGGCCCTGGAGATCTTGTGGGTGCCCAGGGAGACATCCTGATACCCTCAGTCCCACCTGTTGAATGTCCCAGTCATGGAGCCAGAGCCTCACCTATTCGGCCCTCCCTTTTCAGGCAAGGTTTTGATTCTTGTTCAAGCACATCCTATGCTCCATGAATTCTGATTCTCATAACAGCCGTAAGGGGGACATATTCTTATTATTCCTGCTTTCAGATGAGAAGACAGAGACTGAGAGGGTACAGAATCTGCTCGGGGTGATTCCTGTGGCTGGGAAGGCTCAGAGCTGGGAGATGGCGCTAGCAATACCCCTCAGAGCCCACATCTGCGAACACCACGGAACCCTGCCTGCCAGGCCCAGCCAGCCTGGCCGCGTGTCCCAGGCATTAAATCAGTGTCTGTTGAGTTAAAGTTTTCCTGGCTGTTGGGAGCTAACTCCACTCCTCTCCCTTTGGAGCTTTTGTCTCTCACTGGCTGTGCCTGAAGCCTTTGCCTCTGGTTCCTGGGAGGTGTGGGGTTCTCCTGTGGCTGCAGACACCGGGCACCTCAGCATGGCATGACATAGTGGGACTGGACGTTTCACAGCCAAGCCCTGATGCTTCAGTCATGTTGCCTCTCTGGGCATTTAAACTCATTCCCAGAACAATTTCTATGAAGCTTTTGAAAGTTGGAAACAGGCTGGACCACCATAAAATTAGTTCAGGCGGAAAGAGAGCCTCGGACTTCTCTTTCCCCTTTAGAAGCGATTTTCTTGTTTGAGGGGAAGAGAGAGGCTTGGAACATCCAGGTCAGCCTGTTCTTTGGGAAGTTTTACAAAAGGCCAGAGGCATGTTCTGAAGAAAGCAACCAAGTCGCAAGTCTTGTCTCCGTGTGGTGAGCTCTGAGCCACTTGGAGAAGATCAGAGACCACTGCATTTGTTCCTTGGCCTGGAAAGGCTCAAAGCCAAGGCCAGCAAAAGTGATCTCATCTCCAAAAATGTCCATCAGAATCAGGATGGAGCTGCGTCAGGCAGCGGGAGGCAGGTGAGGGGCTGGTGACCACTTTGTGGGGGGCCCACTCGCCTCCGCTTCCATCCAGCCTGGGGTCCCCTCCTCCTCTTAACCTGGCCGTGGGGAGGGCCAGGAGGCGGAGCTGGTTTGGACAGTGGCCAGGGTGGTGGGTTGGGGGGTAATGGCTCTCTTGTAGCTGATGCCAAACCCTTGTTCTTTTGCCTGGTCTCTTCTGCCACCAAGCCCCGTGTGTCTGTCCCTGAAGGCAGTCTCAGTGCTGGGGCTTGAAGGGAGCTTCCCCTCAAGATGAAACCCTGTCTCTTGGCCTTGTCTTCCATCCATTGAGCCTGCTTGGATGCAGTAAATCAATGAATGACCCTAGTGTTTGCTGTCCCGGGTGAGCCGACAACCATGGGTCATGGTTTCTGGGGAGGACCAGGTGCTCTGAACAGGGAGCCCTGGGCCTCCACCCCATCTCGGTTTGGGTTTCCCAAGAGCTGACATTGAGACAAGGCTGTGAGCATGAACACTGATGTGGAAGCCGATTCCAGGAGGCGTCTACGGGAACAGGGGCATGAGACAGGGCCTGGAAGGAGATGATGAATGGTGTGATAAGTTGAGGCCATCAGGGCTCAGTCCCTCTGGGGACCAGAGCAGCGCAGTGTAGAGCAGTGTCCTGAAGCCCCAGGGACCAGTGCAGATGCTGGTCCTGCAGGTCTGGGGTGGCCTGAGTTCTGCATTTTTAACAAGCCCTGGGGCAATGCAGGTGCTGTTGGTCCGAGGTCCACACTGACTGGAACGCACCTCAGAAGTACTGCGCTGTTGGGGTTGAAATGTGTCCTCTGAAACATACGCTGAAGTCCTCACACTCGGTGCCTGGGACCTCATTTGGAAATAGAGTCTTTGCAGATGTGATCCAGTTAAGACAAGGGCTTACTAGGTTAGGGTGGGCCCTGATCCAATGACTGGTGTCTCCTTTCAAGAAGAGGAGAGGAGATAGTCATGGAGGGAAGATGGCCGTGTGAAGAAGGCAGAGATTGGAGTGATGTTGCCATAAACTGAGGAATGCCTGGAGCTGCAGGAGCCCAGAGGAAGCCAGGAAGCATCTTCTCTAGCGCCTGCAGAGGGAGCCTGGCCAGCCTACACCTTGGTTTCTGACTTCTGGCCTCCAGAGCTGCAAGATACTCACTTTCTGTTGTTTTCAGCTACCCAGTTTGTGGTGACTTGCTGCAGTAGTCCCCAGAGACCAGGACGCCAGCCCAGGGATGAGGTTGCTGGTCCTGGGGGTGTCAACGTGCTGGCACATCCAGTTTGACCCTGGAGTGGGCAGAGGTGTGGGCAGAGGGGGCAGATGTGGGCAGGTGTGGGCAGAGGTGGCAGGTGCAGGCAGAGGTGGCAGGTGCTGGCAGGGGGCAGGTATGGGCGGAGATAGCAGGTGTGGGCAGAGGTGGCAGGTGTGGACAGGGGCAGGTGCTGGCAGGGGGGCAGGTGCTGGCAGGGGTCACGTGTGGCTACAGGGGGCAGGTGTGGGCAGGTGAGAACCTTTGGGTGGTTTCCCAGAAGGAGTCAGCACTGAGGGGAGGGGGGTGGGCCCTTTGAGCCGTTGCTCCCATCCTGCTTAAGGTGGGCCAGGCCCTCTCCTAGAGAATGAAGGGCTTGGTGTCCTGGTCAGGGCAGTGGATGGGGCAAGGACGGGGATGCTGACAGCTGGGGCCAGGACAGGGCTGAGTGGTTGGAAGGAGGTGCCCCACCCACTTGCCCTGCACATACATGCTGCCCACACCTCCCTGGCTGGTGGGAGGGCTGCCGTGGGGAGGGTTGGGGCAGCAGGGGACCTGGGAGGAGCGGGGGTTTGAACCCAAGGGCCCTGGCTTGACTCCCACCTCCCCTGCTAACTTGCATCTCTGAGCCTCAGTTTCCTGGCAGCACGCGAGTGCAGTGACACAGGCTGTGGGACTGAGGGCCAGGGATGGTGCCCATCTTTGCATAGGACTGGGCCTGGCCTGGGGGAGAGGGCTCATTGGCAGAATGAAGGATGAAGTGGGATAACCTCCTGGGAGCTGGAGCTGGCAGTAGGGCAGAGCCTCTTCCTGAGTTCCCAGCCCAGCACTCTGGGGAAGACAAGCTCCCAGGGATAGCCTGGCAGTCCACCGGGACGCCTCTGCCACCTCCTGGCCCAGGTAGACTCTGCTTCCTCCAGCTTCCTGTTCCCCTGACATTTCAGCCCCAGATTTCTGGAAGCGCTTTTGAGAGGCAGATGTTTGCCAGTCTGCCTGTGCTATTGATTTAGGTCTTAGTGAGGCTCGCCTTTACAATGATTAATATTTGATTTGCACCCTGAGTTTGTCCTGTTTCTGATCTCTTTCGAACTCATTAAATCTTCTTTAATGGAGCCTCTAACTTTATCCTTTGGAACTTACCTCCAGAGGCAGCTCCTGACTCCCTTCGTTGGCTTCTGACCCATTTATTTGCTGTTTGAAAAAAGAAGCACACATTTGGCTGGAAGTCGTCCTGGAAGGCTGCTGCCAGAGGGTGGTGTGGCTTGTTAAACGGTATAGCTGCCCTGCCACGCCACCGTGGGAGCTTCTTCCTCTAATTGAATGTACTTGTGCCAAAAGAGTCAGGTCCCGTTGCCAGAGGTTGGGCAGACTTTAGCTTGCAGACGGCTGTTTCCAGGGTGGGTGATGGTCAGGGGTCTTGGGCTCTCAGGGCTGGCAGAGGTCTCAATGAGCAGCTGAGCCAGTAGTGAGCCCACTTTGCGCTGGTCGTAGGCAGGAGCGTGGTTAGAAATGTTAGCCCCTCAGGCAAGACTGAGAATGATGACAGAGCTGACTTCTGGGGAGGAGCGAGTGCATGCTGGATCCTTCGCCAAGCATATAAAGTGGCAAGTGCTTCCTATTCATTTTCACATCCGACCCACCTGACACTCCTGGGAGGCAGAATTCCCATTTTAGAGATGGGAAAACTGAGGCTGCACACCAGGCACAGGGGACTCAGCAGCTTGGAGGAAGAGTCCGGATTTGCACCAAGGCGGTCTGAGCCCAGAGGGTGCTCTGCTGCCTCTATACTACAGAGCACTCTTGCTTCTGCCTCCAAGGGTGGAGGCCAGGGTGCTGGGAACCATCCCACAGCACATGAGATGGCCCCACCATGAAGAGCTCTCACCCCCAGGGTGCACGGTGGAGGAACCCTGCCCTAGCGGGACCAGCCCCGACCTTGGATGGCCTGTCTGCATGCTGACAGTCCCACTTGTGGTCTCTAGGAGTCTCCAGATTTGTTAATTCCAGAAGTCTGGATACTGCCAAATATTGGGTTTATCTGTAGAAGGATGGTAGGTTTTATATCCAAGAGGGACTAAAAGAGGCAGCTTTTGTTGAGGGCAGAATGTGCCGTCTGCCTGCACCGAGGCACAGAAATGATGCTATGCAGTCAGGGGACCTCGCATGGGCTGAGTCCATCTATAGGAAACGTCCAGTAGAGACAAATCTGCAGAAACAGGGAGGAGATTAGTAGCCGCCCAGGGGTGAGAGTGGGTGTGAGGGGGTTAGGGGTCAACGGTGAAGGCATCGGGAAATGGGCTGAACTCCAGCCCCTGCCTTGCAGCGGCTGCTCGGGCGAGGAAATGCCTGAAGCTGGAACGCAGGAAGCGTCTGCTTCAGCCCAGTTCAGCTTCTGAGTTTTCTCCCTTCTTCTGTGTTCTGCACTTTCTATTACATAGTTTACTTTATATTTTTATGACGGCATTAGAATGATCAGTGCTTTTTCCCCTTTTTCTGTGTTTTCTGATTTTTGTAATATGCACTTTTATAATACAAAGCGGGGATCTAATGAAAAGTAAATCCCAAACCCTCTTTCCCCTGCAAACAGACAAAGCACAGAAAAAACAGGAGAGTAATACTTGACTCCCCACTCCCAAGCACTGGGTTTAAGAAGCTGGAGGGTGGGCTGCAGGGGCCACTGGGGACAGAGCAAAGGCCACTGACCCTCCTGCCCTCTTGTTGGGGGAAGCACCTTTTCTCTCCTCCTCCAAGCCTCTTCTACAGAAGTGGTCCAGCAGCCACCATAACCTGGAGTGTGGCTGCCCCATCTGGGCCATCCTGCTCAGTAGGCCTCCCGTTTCCCTCCTCGGGCTGGGCCTTGGCTACCAGTTGGCCCAGTCCTCCTGTGAGTGGGGCTGAGGCCATGATTCAGAGCAGGGGGAAGGAGGAAAAAGTGTACGGTGGTCTGAGTCTGAGCTGTGTCCTCTGGCTCGGCCTTCCTTATGTTTTGTATGTTAGTCTTTGCCTGGGATGGAGGGTGTGGGTGCGCAGCTGGCCTTGTCTCCCCTTGGCTGAGTGAGGTCCATTTCTGCCCCAGCTGCAAGTGTGGGATGCCTGTGCTGCTTTCTGTTGTCCCTGGATGGAGTGAGAAAGAAAACTCAGGCAGAGTCAGGGAGTGTATTAGTCCATTCTCAAGCTATTTAGAAATATCTGAGACTGGGTAATTTATAAAGAAAAGAGGTTTAATTGACTCACAGTTCTGCATGGCTGGCGAGGCCTCAGGAAACTTACAATCATGGTGGAAGGTGAAGCAAACACGTCCTTCTTCACATGCTAGCAGGAAGGAGAAGTGCCAGGCGAAAGGGGGAAAAAGCCCCTTGCAAAACCATCAGATCTCATGAGAGCTCACTCACTATCACAAGAAGAGCATGGAGATAATCGTCCCCATGATTAAATTACCTCCCACCATATCCCTCCCACAACACGTGGGAATTATGGGAAGTACAATTCAAGATGAGATTTGGGTGGGGACGCAGCCAAACCATATCAGGGAGGGAGGGTGTGGGCTGACTTAGAGAGGGTAGCGGGAGGAACTCCTCTGATGAGGTGACATTGAGCAGGAAAATTTGTACCCGTTAATGAGAAAAACTCTGAAAAATAAGAATGGTGGGGAATTTTCTCAATTTGACAAAGGTCATCTGCAAAAAACCTGTAGCTAACCTGACACCTAATGGTGGAAGACAATGCTATCCCTGTAAGATCAGCAAGAAGGCAAGGATGTCCACTCACCACTTACTTGACTAAGCGCTAGAAATTCTAACCAGGACTATCAGGTAAGACAAGTAATTAAAAGACATACTGATGGGAAAGGAAGAAATGAAGCTGTCCCTGTTTGCAAATGATATCATCTATGTGGACTATTCCAAGGAATCTACAAAAAATATCCTAGAACTAGTAAATGGGTTCATCAAGTTTGCAGGATACAAAAGAAACGTAAAAAAACCCATTGTATTTCGATATACTAGCAATGAATACATGGACACCAAATTAAAAACACTATGCTATTTACAACTGCTTAAAATGAAATATTTTGCTACAAGTGTAACAGAGTGTGTATAAGATTGTATGTTTATTTAATTTTATTTATTTATTTGAGAAAGGGTCTCTCTCTGTCACCTAGGCTGGAATGCAGTGGTGTGATCGTGGTTCACTGCAGCTTTGACCTCCTGGGCTCAAGGGATCCTCCTACCTCATCCTCCTTAGTAGCTGGGACTACAGGTGCATGCCACTATACCTGGCTAATTTTTTAAATTTTTTATAGAGGCAGGGTCTTGCTATGTTGCCCAGGCTGGTCTTGAACTTTTGGCCCCAAGTGATCCTTCCGCCTCAGCCTCCCAAAGTGCTGGGATTACAGGCATGAGCCACCAAGCCCTGCCAGGACTGCATGTTTACTAGTACATAATTCTGATCAAAGAAATAAAAGAAGATCTAAATACATGGAGAAATATATTTTGTTCATTTATCGGAGGGCTCAACATAGTAAAGATGTCATTTTCCCCTAAATTGATGCACTAGTTTTACCCAATTCCTATCAAAATCTCAGCAAGATTTTTTTTCGTAAATATGAGTAAGACTATTCTAAAATTTATTTGGAAAGACAAGAGAACTTGAATAGCTAAAACAAATTCGAAAAAAAAGAATAAAGTGGAAGGAATCAATCTATATGATTTCAAGACTTATTTTATGGCTGCCATGAACAACACTGTGTTGCAGTGGTGAAGGAAAGACATATAGATCGAGAACCCAGACACAGACTTGCACAAATATGCCCAACAGATTTGACGAAGGTGCAAAAGCAATTAAATGGAGAAAAGACAGCCTTTCAGCAAAGGGTTCCAGAGCAACTGGCCATTCATAAGGCAAACAAATTGAACCTTGAACAAAATCTCACACCTTATGCAAAAATTAGCTAAAAATGGATCATGAACCTAAATGTAAACTATAAAACTTAGGAAAAAACCTAGGACAAAAGCTTTGAGATATAGGGCCAGGCAAAGAGCTCTTAGACTTCATTCCAAGAAGCATAATCCATAAAAGGAAAAATGGACAAGTTGGGATTCATCAAAATAAAAACTTTTGCTCTGCAAGAGACCCTGTTAAGAGGCTGAAAATACAAATTACAGAGTGGGAAAGAATATTTGCAAACCACATATTTGACAAAGGACTAGTATCTAGAATATATAAAGAACACTCAAAATTCAATAGAAAAAAAGCAAGTCATTCAACTAGAACATGGCATGAATGAGTGAAAAGGCATGAACAGACATTTCCCCGAAGAAGATATATGGATGGCAAATAAGCACATGAAAAGATGTTCAAGTTAGCTATCCACCAGGAGAATGCAAATTAAAATCATACTGAGATATTCTTAAATATCTGTCAGAATGGCTAAAATAGGGAAAAATTGACTATAACAAAAGCTGGTGAGAAGGTGTCCAAACAGAATTCCTCATACACTGCTGGAGGGTATATAAAATATTATAGCCATTGTAGAAAATAGTAGTTTCTTAAAAATTAAAGAAGAAACATGCAATTACCATATGACCTGGTGACTGCACTCCTGGGCATTTATCCCAGAGAAATGGATACTTGTGTTCACACAGAAACCTGCATACAAAAGTCTATAGCAGCTTTATTTGTAATAGAAACTGAAAACAACTAGACATCCTTGAATAGTCTGTGGTTTAGCAAACTGTAGCACACCAAAACCATGGAATACTACTCAGCAATAAAACTATTGATGTGCGGGGCAACCCGCATGAATTTCCAGAGAATATCATGGAATGAAGAAAGCCAGCCCCAAAAGGAACAAAGCAAGGATGCCCACTCTCACCCCTTTTATTCAGCTTAGTGCTGGAAATTCTAGCCAGGGCTATAAAGTAAGAAAAGGAATGAAAAGACATACGGATTGGAAAGAAAGAAATGTAGCTATTCCTGTTTGCAAATGATATCATCTATGTAGAATTTTCCAAGGAATCTTAAAAAAATTCTCCTAGAACTAGTAAATGACTTCAGCAAGGTTGAAGGATACAAAAGAAACATCTATACAAAACATCCGTACAAAAGAAACATGCTGTATGGTTCCATTTATGTAATTGTATTAGTCTGTTTTCACACTGCTATAAAGAAATACCGGAGAGTGGGTAATTTGTAAAGGAAAGAGGTTTAATTGACTTGTGGTTCCACCCAGCTGGGGAAGCCTCAGTAAACTTACAGTCATGGCGGAAGGCAAAGGGGAAGTGAGCACCTTCTTCACAAGTCGGCAGGAGAGAGAAGAGAGCACATGAAGGAGGAACTGCCAAACACAAAACCATCAGATCTTGTGAGAACTCACTATCACTAGAGCTGCATGGGGTGATAGTGAGTAACCACCTCCATGATCCAATCACCTCCTACCAGGTCCCTCCTTCGACACGTGGGGATTATGGGGATTACCATTTGAGATGAGATTTGGGTTGGGACACAGACCAAACCACATCAGTAACAAAATTCTAGAAATGGAGAACAAATCAGCGACTGCCAGGTGTTAAAGAGGGGTTGGCATGGGCAGGAAGTGGGTGTGGCTATGAAAGGGTTGCGGGAGGGACCCTGTGGAGGCAGAATGTTCTGTATCCTGGCTATATCCATGTCAATATCCTGTTTGTAATATTGCACTACAGTTCTGCAAGATGCTACCACTGGAGGAAACTGAGTAAAGGGTCCATGGATCTCTCTATATTTTTTTTACAACTGCACTTGAATCTATAATTATCTTAAAAGTTTAATGAAAGTTACATTTCGAAGGCAGTTTATGTAACTACATAATAACTTTGTATGCAGCATTAGTGCTTATATATAGTAAGTGCTAAATAAGGATGTGTTGACTCTTCAAAAAGCTATTGGGAGGCACCTCCCATGACTAATATTCCATGCTGGCCAGAGGGAAGAGTCAGCAGGGCAGGGCCCAGCCATAGGGTCCCTGGATGACCCCACTGCAACATGTCTCCGGGCTTCTTGGAGCATCGAGTTGGTCCTGAGCTCCAGGTGGAAGATCAAGGGAGAGAATGCCCCAAAGGAGATAAATGGGGACTGGGACCCTGGTCTGTTCTCGGGGTACCCTGCTTAGTCCTGGGTACTGATAGGGGACTTTGACAATTTTGAGGAAGGAGACTCTGAAGCGTGCACTCCCTGCCAGGTGGGGCCCAGGGCAGAGTCCAACTTGCCTAGGCCAGCGGGTGGCCACTATGGTCACCTGCAGAAGCACAAGGGATCCTCACCCGATGTGATTCTGATGTCAGGGTTGCTGATGCCCTCGCCCTCTGCCTGACACAGACCCCACGAGGGGTGAGAGTTCCCACGCGGGCAGAAGCTGGTGTGGTTCGAGTCTCCCACCAGCGCCAGGTTTCTGCTACAGCTTGCCCGGGTGCGGGGAGCAATCAGAGTTGTCCGCAAACATCACCAAGTGGAGTCAGACCCTCAGTACAGTGGTCCTGCTGAGGACCCATCTGGTCTCCCCGTTTTGCCTTCTTCCCCTCAGCAGGTTTTGTTATGCTGTGTCCTCTAGGGGAGGCCATCCCTGCACCATCCCTGCAGGTTCTGGGGCGAGGCCTGGCTGTGGCGCCCCTTCCTGTCCCTGTGTTCTTTGTGATGATGCTGCTTAGCTGCTGGACTCCAGCACTGGTGCCTCATCTGCCCTCCCCTCACAGCATTTCCTCTGTTGGGCTTCCGGCTGTTCTGTGTCTCCTCCTCCTTTTAGAGCCTGGGAAGCCCCCCCAAAAGCGGCTGGTGGGAGGAAGGGGGAAAGCTTGGGCCTGGGTACCCAGATGTAGTCAAGGACTCCCTGACCTGCTCGGTGCTACGAGGGTTGCTCCCTGTGCTGGGCATGTGTCTGTGACTCCCTGTGTCTCCTGGACACAGGAGATCTGGCCCTGCCCACTGGGAGCCTGTATGCTTCTCTGAGGCAGGAGCTCCCAGGGAAGAATGGAAGGGTAGTTTGTGGTTCTGTCCTAGCAAGGCTGGCATTGCACAGCTGCCTGTCTCAGGAGGAGACCAGGAGTAACTGGCGGGACGAGTGAGGCCAGGAAGTCCTCCTAAAATCTCTCCCCAAATGGCCATACTCATCATTTTAGAAACTTTCAGAGGCTCTTCCTGCATGTAAAGAAGACTCCAGAAGCGTACTCCTCCCCAGACCATGGGGACTGCATCACCCGGCCTCTCTGCACCAGTCTCCTCAACTCTCCTCATCCTGGGCTCTGGCTGCCCTGGCCTTGCCAGTCTACACTGGCTCTGAGACCTCAGCCTGGCCCTTCTTCTGCTGGAATGAGCTTTATCTTCTGGAAACAACTGTGGTTGTGCAAGTATTGCTCACAGTATTGTTTGTACTAAATGGGGGCAGCTGGGAGCCGTCCCTTGTTTATGAATGGGGGCGGCTGCATTGTCACAGGGTGCCGTGCAGTTTCCCACAGGGACATTGTGTGAGGGGAACCCTGTTAGACACAGTGGTTGAGGTTTCTCAGGTGGCTTGGGCCGGGCACTCAGGACCCCAGGAGGGTGCATGCCGGTGAGCAGGACCACCCAGGAAGTGCTCACGGAGTCTCCTTGGCTGGATTTGGGCTGGGCCAGCCATGATGGGTCCTCTGAAGAGCAACCAGAAGGCAGAGCTGGGGCTCCAGGCTGCAGCAGGGCTCGTTCCCACTCTCAGGGTCAGGTCTACCCACAGCCAGACTGCAGAGGCTACGGATGAGAGCACCAGGTGTGAGGGACACCTCCCGTGTGAGGGGCATGAGGGCAGGCAGAACAGGGCCAGTTTGAGGGGCAGCCCCGGGCAGGAGAGGACAGAGCCACGCTGCACCGTGTGTGTGTGTGCATGCCTGTGTAGGTGCGTGTGTGTGTGTGCATGAGTGCTTCTGTGTATATGTGACTGTGCATATGTGTGTGTGTCCATATCTATATGTGTGCATGTGTGTTTATGTGTGTGTGTATGTATGTGAGAGCCTTTAGCACACAACTACCTTGCCCATTAGGAAACGTGGCCCTATTGGGATCTGGTTTCTGGTCCCCGTCAGCTTCCCTTTCTTGGTGAGGAACTGAGGTGGAGGAGGGATGAGGAGGAGAGCGCTTTCTTCCCCACATATTCAAGATATATTCAGGAGAAAAGGCATTTTGCCAAACAGGAAGAAAAGTATGAGCCCATTTTTAGAGAGCTCATTTTAGAAAAACAGCAATGAATGCTTAGGAAAATTACTGGAAGGATATACAAAAACATGTCAAGTGGTGCATTTGCAGTTATGGGATTTGGGGTAATTTTTATTCCCTTCTTTTGGCTTGTCTGCATTTTCTAACATTTCTACAATAAACATCTATTACTTTGTAATAACAACCAAAAAGTTATTTTTAACAGTTGGCCTGGAGCTGTGACAAGCGTTCAGATGAGCCGCCTTCTGAGCGGCCGCCCGGGCGTGCTGTGTTCTCACTTCTGTGGGTGCCCAGAGATGGTGGGGGACGCTCGGCGGAGATAATAAGCAGCTTCCTTGAAGGTTTCTTGCTCCCACCTTCGTACTGCCATGGCATCGGAGTGTCTGTCTTTTTGGGGTGCGTGGGATTTGCTGGCCCTTCACGGTGGCACTTGTCACGGAACCCATTCACTCTCCCCAAGGCCCTAGAGCATAAGCTGGGGCTGGCTTCCACCCAGGGCTCGTGTGGCCTGGGGGTCCCGGCTCCGGCTCTGCAGCCTCTGGGCTCTCAGGTGTGTCCTTTGTTTCTCAAAGCCTGGGCTTAGGAGCAGTTATGATACAGGGCTCCTGGGCCATATGTGTGAGTGCCAGAGAGCAAACCTTTCAGAACTTCAGCTCCCTCATACATACACGAAGGAGAAATAATATCATCTACCACACAGGGCTGGTAAGAGATCGAGTGACGCGAGATGCATCTAAAGCACGTGGAATAGTTCCTGGCAAGAAGCAGGCACTAAATCAGTGTTTACTATTGTCATGATCGTCTGTGCCACAGGCATGTCGGCAGGCAAGATGACAGTCTCAAAGAAACCCATGTCTTAACCCCCAGGACCTGTGACTGTGTCAGGTTACATGTGCTGTGGTTTGAATGTCTCCCTTCCCAAACTCAGGTGCTGCCAATGTGATGTATGAGGAGGTGGGGCCTCAGCAGGTGATCAGGCTGTGGGGACTCCTCCCTTGTGAGTGGGGTCAGGGGCCCGGATAAAAGGCATGACCCTTGTGTCCTTCTGCCTCTTGCCGTGTGAAAACACCACGTTCCTTCCCTCCCCAGGATGCAGCCCTCACCAGACACCAAATGCAGGTACCTTGAACTTGGACTTCCAGCCTCCAGGACTGTGAGGAATACATGTCTGTTCTTTACACATTACCTGGTCTGTGGCATTCTGTTAGGCACAAACAGACCGAGGCATGTATTGGGGAGATTGAGGGCACACAAGGAATTCAGGTTGCTAATCAGCTGGCCTTAACATAGGGACGTGAGCATGGACTCTCTGGGTGTTCCCAGTGTGATCACCAGGGACCTGAAGAGTGGAAGAAGGAGGCAGAGAATCAGAGGAAGGTATGGAGCCAGCCAGGTGCTGTGCTGTGGGCTCTGTGGGCGGAGGAAGGGCCCCTAAGCTGAGGGATGCAGGCGGCCCCAGAAGCTGAAATGGGCACCGGGATGGCTTCTCCCCTGGAGCCTCTGGGAGAAGCGTGACTCTACCCACCTCCTGATTTTAGCCGAGTGAGACTGCTGCAGCCTTCTGAACCACAGGACGGTGGGATAATAACATGTGTGTCGTTTTTACCAGGTTTTTGGTCATTTCTATGGCAGTGATGGGAAACCAATCCAGAGGTGCTCTCAGCTCCTTTCATGGAAGAAGGGCTGAGGGTTGGGGGAATGGCAGCTCCTGCTGTGTCTGGAATCCGTTGGAGCTGCGGGTCTCTCTTACCCACCGGAGATGTAGGCTCCTCTCCTGCCAGCTCCAGGGTGGGGTTCTGGGGTGGGATCTGACACTTCCAGGAGGTGGCCCTGGAGCTCCTGCTGTCAGGGCAGGGCCCAACTGGTTTCCCTAACGGATCTGATTTCTGGGGCCCGACCCTGTTGCCCCTGCCTTCTCCCATCTGCCACCTTTGCCCAGGGGTTCCCGAATGTGTAAAGGGTGGAAGCCGGGCTCCCACTTTCTCCAAGTGCAGAGCAGGCTGAGCCCTTGACGGGAGGCTGAGTCTCCATCTCCAGGATGCCAGGAAATCTTAAGCCCCAGCGGTGGAGAGCACTTCGGCAGGGACGGCTCGCTCAGGTGCACAGCACCGATGAGTGCAGCCTCTCTTGCCGTGAATGGGAAGAGGTTTGCAGCTTTTGTCATTAAAAGCTCCTGTTTTGGTGTGAAATCCCAGCTTCGGAAGTGCTGCTGGGAGGCGGCAGGGACAGAAAGCTCCCTCAGGAGCCAAGTCAGTGAAGGAGCCAGTGTGGGGATCATAGCCTCTCCCCTGCCTGCCACCCCACCTGCTCCAGCTCCATGTGGTGGGTCAGCAGAGCCAGGGGGCATCCTCGTGGTGGCCTGCCAGGACCCTGATGGCTTCCTGACCTTTGTGGAGAAGCCCCCTGAGGCCGTCTTCCCAGTCATCCCCACTTCTCTGGGTGTCCCAAGCTGACCCCTCCTATACTGACCATTGAGTTTTCAGCAGGCCCAGCACTATTCTGAGCACCTTTCCTGCTTCAAACAAGGCAAGAATCCCAGCTTTCAGTGAGGCAGGCACTGCTATTGTTCTCATAGATAAGCAAACTGAGGCACAGAGAGGCAACGTAATTTCTAATAGTCACCCAGGCAAGAAGGCAGCAGAGCTGAGATTTGGGCTCCAGCAGTCGGACTCTGGCACCCGCATGCCCACCGCCTCTGTACACACTGGCCAGGGCCACGTGCTGGGGCCGGGAGGGTGAGTTTTGCCCTATGGTGACATCAGGCTGAATAAGAGGCATCTTCCTGCAGCTTTCGTGTTTCTCCAGGATTTAGGGACATGGAATTGTTTTTATGTTAAAAAATGTACACATATAAGGAGCGAAATGCAAAATTAGCCTGTCGCTTTTAAAGGTCAAACAGGAGCATTAAAGACAAGATGGGCCGGGCACGGTGGCTCATGCCTGTAATCCCAGCACTTTGGGAGGCTGAGGTGGGTGGGTCACCTGAGGTCAGGCATTCCAGACCAGCCTGGCCAACATGGCGAAACCTTGTCTCTATTAAAAATACAAAAATTAACCAAGTAGTAATCCCAGCTACTCGGGAGGCTGAGGCAGGAGAATCGCTTGAACCTGGGAGGCAGAGGTTGCAGTGAACCAAGATTGTGTCGCTGCACTCCAGACTGGGCGACAGAGCGATACTCCATCTAAAAAAAAAAGCTGAATTTTCGGGGGCCGACTGGGGGAGGGCACCTTGAGTGTCTAAGGTCCTGCCCTTTACCTCTGATGGGAGTTTCTCTGGAGGCCTCACCAAACCCTGAACTAGCACAGAAGCCCCTGGGAAAGTGAAGTTCTCGGTGGCAGCAGGTGGCCTTCCCTTCTTGTCCCTTCTCCCTTCCCGCCTGCTCCTCTGCATCTGTTAGGCCTGGCCCATTGTCTTTTGGGGGCGGTTTCCACGTGGGGATTCAGTGTCCAGGAGAAGAGAGATTTCTCTGTGGGCACAGGAAGATTCTTTTCGAGTCTGAAACTCAGTGAACAGAATCCCTGCTGGGAGGACGGTTATGTTCCATAAATCAACTCTCCAGTAGCTCCAGATCTTTCTTTGAGGAGCGGCCTGTGTCACGGGTAGACGGTCACTGCACGGCCACGCAGCCCCAGTTCCAGCCGCCTGTTCAAGAAACCAAGAAATCAGGCTGTCGGGGCCCTGGCTCACCCTCCAGCAGCAAGGGTGCTTGGGGCTGTGGTTGAGTTCTGGGACGGGACTCAGTCCCCTTACTGGGGTTGTGCCTAAGGACCTGTGACCCACCAGTGTTTCACCCAGATCCCAGGACCCCAGGCAACCTGGGCTTGCCAGTTCTGTTGGCTCACCCATCCCCTAAAATTTGGGGCAGCAGTGGGATTTCCTCTTGGAATGTCCGCTTGGTCCTGCATAGACATGCAAGGGTGGAGAATCTTCCAGGAGTCTGCATTCACAGGTTTGAGCGATGCTTTCTCCTCGCTGGCCTCAATTTCCTCCTCTGTGAAATGGGATTGAGGCAGAGGCTCACTCTGTCTACAAGAGTTCTAAGTGCGCCTGGTTCTCTGGCTTCACCAAACCACTTTCCAGCCATAGCTGGGTTTGCCAGGGCAGGGGCTTCAGCGGGGGACCTGGGGGTGTGGTCAGAGCAGGCTCAGGACCCAGGAGAATGTGGGCAACCTCTGAGCCGGGGAGGCTGGATTCGTCTCCTGGCCGGACCACTACGCACTTGGGAGAAATGACACAATTCCTTTCCCTTTGGTTTGCTTGGCTATAAAATGGGGTAGTGATGGTTTCTAGCTCTAGGCTATGGTGCGGTCCCACAGCATATTTAATCGAAATGGAAACTTTTCAGGAAATTTTAGTTTTTCTTTTCCATGAGTCCGATGTTCAGTTTTAATCAAACTCTCCCTGGCGTCTCTTCATCCTGTCTGCCTATCCTTCAGGGCCCCGAGCCTAGGGTGTCCTGGCAGCAGATGGGAAATGTCAACTGCAGGCACAAAGGACACAGCAGTTTGTATTCAGTCAGTGACTGCTTTCAAGTTAGAAGGTGGATGTCATTTTGCAGGGGCCCGATTCAGATCCAGAGGCTCCCAGACATGAATGGCTCGGGATTTAGCTGATGTTTGACACTGGGTGAGGGATTTCAGGGATCCATCAGCCATGGTCTCTGAGTTAACTGTCCAGGGGGTGAGCTTTGCTGTGCAGGATTTTCCTCCCTTACTTAACCTCTTGGGCTCAACAGGTCCCTTTAATTCAGCCCACAGCTTTGGGTATTTCTGCCTGTGTTTGTGGGCCCCCAGGTGTGTTGTCCCTGGTTTCTAGGGTCCCGGGGACCTTTGCTCTGTCTCCAGTACTTTGGCACTCCTGAGTCATGTGGTCTCCTGCCATGCTGTGAGCAGGGGATGTGCCTTCTTGTCTCTGTACCCAGTCCCACCTACACTGTCTCAGGGAGGGTGCTCAGAGGACCTAGGGGGAACCAAGGGCCCCCACCCCATTCATGGCCTCCTACCAGGGCCAGTGGTGAGTCTGGGCTCAGGGTGCTCCCACAGGTCAGGCCTGCAAGGTGACAGCAGGTACTTCTGTGCACGTGGCCAGCCATTGACAAAGGAGGGAGCTCTTGTCCCTAGAATGGAGACAAGTGAATAAGCATTTGTAATTGGAATGTTCCTTCTACCCAAGTGGCTCTTTAAGTAGCTGGCTTGTGGGGAGAAAGAGGTGGAATCTGCATGGAATTTGCAAATATTCATGCTCCTTCAGCTCTGAGAGCTTTCTCTCTTAATAACGGAAATTTGTTCTCACTCTAGGAGTGGCACAAACGGAATCCGCGTGGCCGACATGAGCCTTTATTTAGAATAATTCCAGATAAACAGCCCTGTGACCCGGTAAGTGCCTGTGCTTGAAACATCTCAACCTCACTCTGTTTTGGAAAAATTGTTTCCCAGCTTGGGTTGAGGTGGAGGTCTGTGGGGATGTCTGCCTCCCACTGTCCCTGCCCTGAGCCCCGCTGCCCTGGGATGGTCCCCTGGGGGCAGGGGATGAGATGACATTCCTGCCTGAAGGTCTCAGGTTGTGGATCCAGGGCTGAGCTCATTTTCAAGATTCTTCCCCTCAGCCCTTTAATGCTTTCTGGGCTTCTCCTCCCCAGGATGAGAGCTGGGGACAGCGACTCTTTTAGTTGAGGTCAGAGGTCAGAGTTGGCATCTTTGGACTGGGTTTGCATTGCCAGGAGCTGGCAGGGTTTTCAGAAAATGTCTGGGTTGGCTGCTGGTTATTCTGTTAGAGTCTGTTGGTTCTAGAAACCCTGGTCTGGTCGGCTGGTGGTTTGCTAGGACTACTATCACCACGTGCCCCAGTCTGGGAGACTTGAACAGCAGACATTGATTTTCTCATCATTCTGGAGAAATCTGAGATGCAGGTGTGGGCAGGGCTGTGGGGAAGACTGTTCCCCGTGCACGTCTCTGTCCAAATTCTCCCTTTTGTAAGGACACAGTCTTACTGGATTAAGGCCTGTGCTAATGAACTCAACTTGTTCATCTACAAAGACTCTATTTCCAAATAAGATCACATTTGGGTGCTGGGGGTGAGGACTTCAAGATCTGTTGGGAGACACCATTCACCCATAACATCTTTCTAGAAGGAGTGCTTGTCCCCAGCAGGAAAATGATGGCAAGCATTTCCGGGCTGAACTGTTTCGCAGTGGTGCTTGTATGGGGCGTTCCGCCAGCTGGGCTTTCTGATGGACTGCTGTTGCTTTCCTACAGACAGAGGAGGGGGCCTTCTCAGAGTGAAGAGGGTTGGGAGGCAGA
>NW_022144260.1:0-20487 GCF_007565055.1 Rhinopithecus roxellana
CAGGGTGCCGCCTGCCAGTATTTTTAGCAGCAATGGTGAATCACGAGCAGTTAGTGTCAGAAAGACTTAAAATTGAAATAGCTTCTAACACTTCGACAGTATTTTTACCACACTGTTTTATCTGGGCATTAAAAATATATATGGTTTTAATTATATCTTGCTTTGCAGGAGGGGGGAAAAAAAAACCCTCAACCGCTTGCCATCTCTCTCCTTTTTATATGTGTCTTTCTCCATGAACAGCAGGCCTCTAAAAATGATGGCATGAAGCGGAGTGTCTCTCGGTCAGGTGGAACTGGCCTCCCAGGCCGCATTTAGCCCAATGTTATTACAGGAAATGAATGCATTGTATTGAAGGCCGTTTGTCGCTCATTGTTCCTCAGGCTCAGGCCTGTGTGGGACTGTTTGTCCTCCTGCACACACAGCCATTGTGTCCCCTGCAACATCCTACATGCAGCTGTGAACAGTTGTGCCTGAGCCAGTTTATCGGCCGTGGAATTCACTCAGAAAGGAATTGGGAGAAACATATCAAGTCAGAGCCCTCATTTTCTCTGGGAATGTTCTGAGCTCTCCGGCATTCCTCCTCCCACTTGGCCAAGAAAAACAAACAAACAGTGGCCTCCTTTGATGTACGCGCCTCTGGGCTATTCAGAGGTGGGATTTTTGGGTAATAATTTCCAATTTCTACAGGGAATCTCCATTCACAACTTTCTGCACCCAGAGACCGAAGGTAACAGAATCTAATAGCTACAAAGGCTATCCCTGCCACCGACCTCTGCGGCCAAATGGTGTCCCCTATAGTAAACGAAGTCAAGGGGGTGTCCTACCCCGTCATTTCACACCATGACAGCTGTGAGGCTAATTTGCAGAATGACTCTATGAACACTGTGTGGTCCTTTCGGGTTTCATATGGCCCACCTCCCATAGGACACATCAGAACATGATGTGTCCTATAATGATCAGAACATGAAACACTTGGCTGGGCACAGTGGCTCACCCCTGTAATTCCACACTTTTGGAGGCCGAGATGAGAGCATTGCTTGAGGCCAGGAGTTCGAGACTAGCCTAGGCAATATGGAAAGACCCTATCTTTATTAAAAAAAGAATGAAAAATAAAAAACAGGAGGCCGGGCATGATGGCCCATGCCTGTAATCCCAACACTTTGGGAGGCCAAGGCGGGTGGATCACCTGGGGTCAAGAGTTCGAGACCAACCTGGCTAACATGGCAAAACACTGTCTCTACTAAAAATGCAAAAATTAGCCAGGCATGGTGCTGGGCACCTGTAGTCCCAGCTACTTGGGAAGCGGAGGCAGGAGGATCACTTGAACCCAGGAGGCGAAGGTTTCAGTGAGCCGAGATCATGCACTCGAGTCAGACTGCACTGCAGCCTGGGAAACAGAGTGAGACTCTGTCTTAAAAAATGATAATTATGAAAAAAAAAAAATACAAGAAATATCCGCTCCCAGGCTAGAAAGGGGAGTCAAGGAAGACTGAGGCAGGGTTCATAGGTGTACAATCATATCAAGTCTTGGCAACTGTTTAGGTGGGACAGTTGAGGCTTGGGTTGACTTAGAAACATTGATCACTCTTTCTTAAGCACAGTGCCTACAATTTTGGTTGGTAAATGGTAGGGTTTTAGGCTTGGTTGTGTAAAGTGAACCAACCATCTGTTTTTTTCCTTGGACTGCAGTGGTGCTCAACAGAACATTTTGCATGAGGAGCCATAAGCTAAACATTTGCTCTAAAACATGTACGTGTATCTATATGTCTATGTACGTGTAATTATAAAACCATGTGTATACACTTATCAGAATAAATCTCTAATGCTGGGTATGGTGGCTGACGCCTGTAATCCCAACACTTTGGGAGGTCAAGGCAGGTGGATCACTTAAGCCCAGGAGTTCGAGCAACACAGTGAAACCCTGTTTCTACAAAAAAATACACAAATTATCTGGGTGTGGTGGTGCATGCCTGTAGTCCCAGTTACTAGGGAGGCTGAGGTAGAAGGATTGCTTGAGTCTGGGAGGTCAAGGCTGCAGTAAGCCATGAGCATGCCATTGCTTGGGTAACAGAGCAAGACACTGTCTCAAAAGAAAAAAAAAAGAATAAATCTCTAACAAACACAATACATCAATAGTTGCCAATAAAGTTTAGATTAAATAGAATTTAGAAGAACATGACTTCACTAAGTCCAAATAAATACATAGATGTAACTTTTCCTGACTGGCCAAATTTCCAGTTTTCACTATTAAGTGTGACTCTGATGTTCATAAACAGGGCAAAGGAGGAAACAAAGTTAATTCACTCAACTTGTTCTTCAGAGTCTAAAAGTCTTCTGGGGCTTATGCTCAACTTTTACACAATGGCTTTGGCATTAAAAGTCTTTGCACAGGCTGCCTATAATCCCTGCACTTTGGAGGCCAAAGAAGGAGGATTGCCCTGAGCCCAAGAGTTTGAGACCAGTGTGGGCAGCATGACGAGATCCTGTCTCTACAGAAAATTTTAAAAACTAGCTGGGCATGGTGGTGCACGCCTGTAATCCCAGCTACTGGAGAGGCTGAGGCAGGAGCGTCGCTTGAGCCCAGCAGGTCGAGGCTGCAGTGAGCTGTGAGTATGCCACTGCACCCAAGCCTGGGTGACCCTGTCTCAAAAAAAAATAAAAATAAAAAAATTTTAAAGCCATTGCACAGTTTTCTCGGCTGCTGGAATAAATGCATCTTCTGCTAGCTCTAATTGCCCTAGTAAAAGAATATTATCTTTGACCACTGATCCTGAGAACCCAAATTCCCTGCAATTCCTTTACTAAAGGAAATCCCTGTCTTCTCTCCATTTCCAGCCCCTGAACGCTGTTTTTCTTACAACCAACAAAGAAGAGTATAAAGGTGTTTACAGAAAGAGCATCCCTGGGAGCCCCCTTTTCCTGGGACAGTTATTCTTCTTCCAAACAGAGAAGGGTTCTTTTAATAATCAAGTTACCAATTTATTCTAAACTCTCCCCTCCCAACCGATAGTTGAAGCTTGGAATGGCCATAAAAATAATATCACATCAAAAGCTAATTATGTTCCCCTTCCCACCCATCCTTCTTGCCAAGTAATCTTGGGTTTTGGCACCTTTTTTATTGTTTTTTGAACATTAAAAAACAGCAGAAGGCAAGGGAGGCAGCAGAGAATGGGAACAGATTAAGCTTTAAAATAGAGGTGTCAAGGTGGTTCCCCGCAGGCTCTGTTCTGATCTAGCAATTGGTAATTTCAGATCCACTTGCTTTCATAAGCATCTGGATAGCAGTAGATTGAGCAGCAATTCAGGGATAGAGCCTTAAGCTGAATGAACTTACTTCTCTAGCATAACTATTGTTTTTCATGGTTTCCAGTGCAAAATAAATTTAAACAAACTTATAAAATATTTAAGTGAATAAACAACATGTGAAAAAAACAAATTCATAGAAATTGGCCAGTTGTTCAGAGCACATTTGCAAAACACTCTAAATTGGAGATCCTCAAACATTTTACTCACAACTCCCCACCTCCACTCAAAAAAAAAGAAGTTTGAAAAACTGTGCAGCACTTTCTCACCTGTTTGAAGGATAACATCTAAAATTTTTCAACATAAGTTTAAATAGTTGCCAGGGATGCAATTTCCAGTGGATTGTAAATGTTAATATTGTAAACTAAACCCACAGATCACTTTTAAATGTGTCTGATGGAATCTAAATATCTGGGCAATTTAATACTCATTTTCATTCACTAAACAGATTACGAGGCCAGACATGGTGGCTCATGCCTGTAATCCCAGCACTTTGGGAGGCCAAAGTGGGTGGATCACCTGAGGTTAGGAGTTTGAGACCAGCCTGGCCAACATGGTGAAACCCCGTCTCTACTAAAACTACAAAAAAATCACTGGATGTGGTGGCACACTCCGAAATCCCAGCTACTCGGGAGGCTGAGGCAAGAGAAACTCTTGACCCTGGGAGGCGAAAGTTGCAGTGAGATGAGATTGTGCCACTGCACTCCAGTCTGGGCACAACAGAGCGAGACTGTCTGAAAAAAAAGAAAGAATATGAAAGTCGTTGTTTAATATTTGAAAATAAAACATTTTTTTCTTTTTATATCCATTCTACTTCTCCATATAATTTTATCCTAATGAAATTGATTCTTATCTCTGATTTTTTCTTTTTTTTTTAGACAAGGTCTTACCCTGCCACCCAGGCTGGAGTGCAGTGGCATGATCATGGCTCACTGCAACCTCAATCTTCTGGGCTCAAGGGATCCTCGTGCCTCAGCCTCCCTAGTAGGGGTGACTACAGGCACCCACTACTATGCCCAGAGACTTTTATTCTTTTTGTAGACATGGAGTCTTGCTATGTTGCCTGGACTGTCTCAAACTCCTGGCTTCAAGCAATCCTCCCACCTTGGCTTCTCAAAGCGCTGTGATTGCAGGCATAAGCCACAGCACCAGGAATTGTTTTGCTTTGTTTTGAGATAGGGTCTCACTTTGTTGTCCAGGCTGGAGTGCAGTAAGGAGATCACAGCTCACCGTAGCCTTGAACTCTGGGCTCAAGGTATCCTCCTATCTCAGCCTCCCAAGTAGCAAGGACTTCAGATGCATACCGTCACACTCAGCTAATTTTTAAATTTTTAAAAATGTTTTGTAGACATAGAGTTTTGCTACGGCTGGGGTCACCCAGAATGGTCTTAAACTCCTGGGCCTAAGTGATCCCCCCACCTCAGCCTCCCAAAATGCTGGGATTACAGGTGTGAGCTACTGCACCCAGAAAAAAATTGTTTTATTAATCATACTGTCATACTTCTCTGTCACAAAATAGATTTAAAAGCTGCATCTATGACTGGAATTTGGAAGGAGAGTTGGAGGTAGGTTTATGATTTGAGGGACTGGAGCAAGCCTGAGAAACACTCAACAGTTTGCTTCAACATCATGCTCAGTGTGCTAGGAGCAAACAGCATGGCGTCTGGAACATAGATGTTTCCACCAGTTTCTCCCAGCAAACAAGCATCAGAATCTTGATGCGAGAAAGAGGGAGGCAAGTGTGAAAGTACTTTCTTAGCTAGGCATGGTGGCTCATACCTGTAATACCATCACTTTGGGAGGCCAAGGTGGGCGGATCACTTGAGGTCAGGAGTTCGAGGCCAGCCTGGCCAACATGGTAAAACCCTATCTCTGCTAAAAATAGAAGCCGGGCATGGTGGTGTGTGCCTACAATTCTAGCTTGGGAGGCTGAAGCAGGAGAATCACTTGAAACCGGGAGGTGAAGGTTGCAATGAGCCAAGATCACGCCACTGCTCTCCAACCTAGGTGATGGAGACTTCATCTCAAAAAAAAAAAAAAAAAAAAAAAAAAGCGCTTTCTGTTTTTTTTTGTTTGTTTGTTTGTTTTTTTTTTTTTGAGACGGAGTCTTGCTCTGTCGCCCAGGCTGGAGTGCAGTGGCGCAATCTCGGCTCACTGCAACCTCCACCTCCTGGGTTCATGCCATTCTCCTGCCTCAGCCTCCCGAGTAGCTGGGACTATAGGCGCTTGCCACTACACCCGGCTAATTTTTTTGTATTCTTTAGTAGAGACTGGGTTTCCCTGTGTTAGCCAGGATGGCCTCGATCTCCTAACCTCGTAATCCGCCCGCCTCGGCCTCCTAAAGTGCTGGGATTACAGGCGTGAGCCACCGTGCCCGGTCAAAAAGTGCTTTCTCATGCAAAACTCTGTGAGACTTTGGGAGCATACAACAGGACTGCTTTGGTCTGAGGTAGAAGAACATGCCCGAAAAGTGATGGGGAAGGTTCATCTCTACTTCTGTAGGGCCACCTCTGCATAGGGAGCCATGGATGCTCTAAGGCTGCAGCCCTGGGAAGCAGCACACAGTATCACTATTTGCAGCCCCCAGGCCAGCACCTGCTCTGGTGGTGCCTGCCCCACAAGCGGTTGCAGACCCCAGCCCAGAACAAGAACTAGGGCTGTATCTGTGGGCAAGTCCATCATAATGGCACCAGCAGTCTCAGCACAGTGTTGCCAGAGACACCCCAACATCAGCCCCAGCATCCCTAGAGCAACATGTCTTCAGTGGTTGTGGTGACATCAGCCACAGCTGATGAGAGCAAAGTATCAGAACTGTGTTGTTCAGATGAGGGGCTGAGCAGCAACTTCAGGGGTGGCATTTCCTACATGAGCCAAAGAAAATGGCCAACACTCAAAAGACCATATTTGCAAACCCACGTAAAACATTAACTAGGACCCCTCAAAAGATTGGTATGGACTTGGGTGGGTTCCAGAGATACTGCAGTAGCAAAGGAAAGCCAGAACCAAGAAAGCATTGCTATTCTGCATGGATCTGCCTTTACTTATTTGCAGACAAAAACTAGGAATTTTCCAGTCTGCAGAGCACACAATTGAATTAGAGAAAAGAATATTAATGTCGATCAAATCAGAATGAAGGGTAGAAGTAGCAAAAGAAAAAGAAGAAAAGCAGAAGTTAGCATGGCAAGACCGACCTTCCAATTCTTCTACAAGAGGAGAGAGAGGAAAAAACAGAGGCATTTGCCGATAATCAATATCTAGTTCCAATAAATAGAACCTTAACTGAAGGTCACTAAGTGGCTGATTTTAGTTGTGGTTTTTGTTTGTTTTGTTTTTTTGAGACGGAGTCTAACTCTGTCACCCAGGCTGGAGTGCAGTAGCGCAATCTTGGCTCACTGCAACCTCTGCCTCCTAGGTTCAAGCCATTCTCCTGCCTCAGCCTTGAGTAGCTGGGATTACAGGCGCCCGCCACCACACCTGCCTAATTTTTCTATTTTTTGTAGAGACAGGCTTTCACCTTGTTGACCAGGCTGGTCTCGATCTCCCAACCTCAAGTGATACTGCCAGCCTCGGCCTCCCAAAGTGCTGGGATTACAGGTGTGAGCCACCACACCTGGCCCATTTTTAGTTGTCTTTTCAGAGGGTTTGAAGATCTATAAATGAGAAGTAATGTAGATATATGCCAAGTAATATCGTGGATGCCTGAAAACAGAGAAAAATGGAGGGATGCAGGCAGGAGAAGAATCTGTACTCTAGAGAAGACAGCAATTTTTTAAAATGAGGCCCTACATCTGGCAAATCACCAAAAAATTAAAAATCGGTAGGCAGCTGAGCTGGCACAGAACATGTTCTGAAAAGAACTCGCTGTATCCACTAGCATTCTCCCTTTGGGTTTTTTCTTTTTCCCAGAAAGATGAGAAAACAACCCTGTACTAAAACAGCTCTGAGCAGAGAAAGCATTTTGGCTCCTGAAGACAAGTCAGCATGTGCACACATTCCCAGAATCCCCCAGACCCCACCCCACATTAGCATGAAACTCCCTAAATCCCAGTTAGCTCTGCAGAGGTGAAGATGGACGCTAGGCTCTATTGCACAGCTGGGTGAAGAAAGCCATCAGGTCTCTCCCACTTTGAAATGCAACAAGTCTCCAGGCTTTGCCCATAGTCCACTACTTGATTAGTTCTAGATGGCTTATCTAGTTGTTTGGTTTCTTTCACAAAATTGTAAGCTCTTTTCTTCTTCCTCTATATCCTCCATATTACCCAGGACATTGGACTGGGCTTAATAAATGCTGTTTAAGTGATTAAATACAACATTATTTAATTGCTGAGCAAAACAAGTCATTATTCAGAGGAGAATTTTCGGATAGTCCCGAAAAATTCAGCCTCTGCAGATCCTTTAAAAGTGAATGTCCTATAGTAATACAGTAATTGCAGTGGAGCGGTTGTAATTGCATTCCGCTGTTGCCTGGGCCGGATCCTGTCTTGCTGTGGGAATCTAGGAGTTGTATTTGGACTGATAATTATGTAAGTGGGAAAAGGAGCAAAAAATGGGAGCAAAGGGAGTTCTAGGATATGCCAGACAACTTTTACATATGCAAACTCATCCATTTACGTGACAACACTGAGAAGTATTCATTTTACAGATGAAAAAAGCAAAGTTCATAAAGCTGTGAGAAATTGAATCAGGGATAAAACTGGAACTCAGATCAAACGGACTCTGAATTCGGGCTCTTTCCGGCACACCAGAGGTCCTCCTTTGGGATGGAAGAAGTCAGGGTTAGGGCATCCGGATGTCTGCTTGAGCTTGCTGACCTCCGGCTCCTGTGTGAGTCCCAGTCCCTGCCAGCCCCTTTCTTTTCCCATAACAGGCAAGGGTTTTAAAATTACAGATCCACCAGAGCAAAGTGTCCCACTTCCCACAAAAAATTCTCATCCAAATCCTGAGTTCATCGTACCCTTCGAGGAACACGGCAGCTATTTACTGAAAGGAATCAAGTAAGAAAGGGGCTTTCCCAAGCCGGGCGTGGTGGCTCACGCCTGTTAATCCCAGCACTTGGCAGGCCAAGGTGGGCGGATCACTTGAGGTAGGAGTTCGAGACCAGCCTGCCAACACGGTGAAACCCCGTCTCTACCAAAATACAAAATTAGCCAGGCATGGTGGTAGGTGTCTGTAATTCCAGGTACTCAGGAGGCTGAGACAGGAAATTGCTTGAACCCAGGAGGCAGAGTGTGCAGTGATCTGAGATCATGCCACTGCACTCCAGCCTGGGTGAAAAGGGCAAGACTTCATCTCAAAAAATAAAAATAATAAATAAATAAAGGGGCTTTCCTGAAGAGAAGGGAAGAAGACATCTAGGGATGCCACATGAGCCCACACGGAGTATCCCCGACCCCCTCCGCGCACATGTGGCTTTATTAGGCAAACTTTAACATTCACCTTGGAAATACCAACAACTCATACGGCAAAGGAATCCAGTGGGTCTTCCTAAAGCAGTCCTTTGCATGTCATTTGAGGCTTAGTTCCTACAGAATGAGCTCCACATCTTGTATTTGATCAACAGCTGCAGACTATTCTGTTCTGGTTTTCTTCTAATGATTTTCTTAAAAAAACAAAGCAACACCTGTCATTTGAAATAACAGCAATAATCATAGCAAACACATATAAAATACTTATAAGGTGTGAGGCATTATTATTATTATTTTCTCTCTCTTTTTTTTTTTTTTTTTTTTTTTGAGACAGAGTCTTGCTCTGTCGCCCAGCCTGGAGTACAGCGGTGTGATCTCCACTCACTGCAACCTCCACCTCCCGGGTTCAAGCGATGCTCCTGCCTCAGCCTCCCGAGTAGCTGGGATTACAGGTACCCATCACCATGCTCAGTTAATTTTTGTATTTTTAGTAGAGATGAAGTTTCACCATGTTGGCCAGGCTGGTTTCGAACCCCTGACCTCAAGTGATCCACCCGCCTCGGCCTCTCAAAGTGCTAGGATTACAGGTGTGAGCAATTGCACCCAGCCCCCACAGTTTCCTCTTACAATCTCTGTATTTACATCAGATTTGCAGACTGCCACTCAAAATGACTCCTAGCTCCATATTCATTGGTCAGCCCAGGAAAGAGAAACAATAAATCCTTGAATTGTTAGCAACCAAGGAGACTAGCTGGCAAGAGGGAAAGGCTAGAGTCACCTGATGCCATTTGTATCATTTGCTACCAGGAGGCAAGAAGTTAGGTTTGCCAAATAAAACAGAGGGCCGGGCAAGGTGGCTCAAGCCTGTAATCCCAGCACTTTGGCAGGCCGACGTGGGCAGATCATGTGAGATCAGGAGTTCGAGACCAGCCTGGTCAAAATGGTGAAACCCTGTCTACTAAAAATACAAAAACTAGCTGGGTGTGGTGGTGTGCACCTGTAATCCCAGCTACTTGGGAGGCTGAGGCAGGAGAATCGCTTGAACCCAGGAGGCGGAGGTTGCAATGAGCCAAAATCAGGCCACTGCACTCCAGCCTGGGTGACAGAGTGAGACTCTGTTTCAAAAAAAAAAAAACAAGAACAAAACAAAACAAGACACCGAGACACAGTATATCCCTATTTATTCATTTATTTAGGGACAGAGTCTCACTCTGTCACCAGGTTGGAGTGCAGTGGCGCGATCTTGGCTCGCTGCAACCTCTGCCTCCTGGGTTCAAGCGATTTTCCTGCCTCAGCCTCCTGAGTAGCTGGGACTACAGGTGTGTGCCATGGTGCCCAGTTAAATTTGTATTTTTAGTAGAGGTGGGGTTTTACCATGTTGACCAGGATGGTCTCAATCTCTTGACCTCATGATCCACCTGCCTTGGCCTCCCAAAGTGCTGGAATTACAGACGTGAGCCACTGCGTCCGGCCATCCCTATTCTTTGTCCTGTTCAGAAACATATCCCCAGTTATTCCATGGACAGCAAACTATGGTCATTTCTGGCTTCAAAGACTCACTCTAACAACTCCTTAGACTTTTGATTAAATATGGCGGGTTTAACAAACACCTAATAAATCTATCAAAATGTTAATAACAAAGTGTCAGGGATAGAAAGGTAAAATGTTGGAAAGACCAATGAATGATATGTTAATATCTCTTTAGAAGAATTTAAAAAATGGATGGATGAGATATTATGCAGAATTGAGAACCCAACCATCTAAATGCCTGCAGAAAAAAAAACGTTATTTTCCCCACTTACCCCCACCAGAGCCCCAGAGAGCATCATGTTTTGGAATCACCAACTAATATGGAAGATTGTATTAGGCACAGAACTGAAAAGATGGATATTGGATGAAAAGACTACAACACAGGCCAGGCATGGTGACTCATGCCTGTAATCCCAGCACTTTGAGAGGGCGAGGTAGGAAAATCATTTAAGTCCAGGAGTTCGAGACCAGCCTGGGCAATATTACAAGACCCCATCTTTACAAAAAAAATTTTAAACATTAGCCAGGCCTGGTGGCACACACTTGTAGTCCCAGCTATTTGGGAAGCTAAGGTGGGAGGGTTACATGAGACTGGGAGGTCCCCATTGCAGTGAGTGATGATCACATCACTGCACTCCAGCCTGGGCAACAGAGCAAGATCCTATCTCAAAAAAAAAAAAAAAAAGACTACATACACAATATAGGTTGTCTCCTTTTCCTTATATATCCAGACATGCTACCTACCCACCCACCCACCCTAACTCCATCCCACACACATAGGAAACAAAAAATTATTGTCAATCTGAGTCTCTAGATTTAAAAGGGCCTGTTGTATACCTACCACAGAGGACCCAAACCACAAACATTACTGGGAAATTTCAGAACCTAAAAAAATAAAGAGAAGATCCTAAAATTTTCTAGAGAGGAAAAAAATACACAACAGTTTACATAAAAAGTATCAAAAATCAAAATGGCTTTGAATCTCTTCATAACAATAGCAGAAGCTATAGATCAATGGTTTAGTTTTTGATCTTCAAAAAACCCAAGGCGACTTTGTTTTTTGACTTCAAATTCTATATCCAGCCAAATTATGAACAAAGTATAAAGATAGAAAAAAAAAAAAGATCTTTTCATGTGCTGGGCGTGGTGGCTCACACTTGTAATCCCAGCAGTTTGGGAGGCTGAGGCGGGTGGATCACTTGAGGTCAGGAGTTTGAGACCAGTCTGGCCAACATGGTGAAACCCTGTCTCTACCAAAAGTACAAAATTTAGCCGGGTGTGGTGGCACGTGCCTGTAGTCCCAGCTACTCCGGAGGCTGAGGTAGGAGGATCACTTGAACCCAGGAGATGACGGAGGTTGCAGTGAGTCGAGATTGCACCACTGCATGCCAGCCTGGGTGACAGAGTAAGACTCTGTCTCAAAAAAAAAAAAAAAAAAGATATTTTCACATATTTAAACCCACAAGTATTTTACCTTTCATACACAAGTGTGTATGACATACAGAATGATGTTCTTTGGAAAAATAAGAGAGAAAGCAAGAAACAGAAATTATAGAAACCGGAGAACGCAACACAGGATGACGGCTATATGGGAGCCATAGTGAACAACCAATTCAGGTTAGACTATGAGGAGAGGAGTCTCCAAGAAGACGATCTCCTGGATAAAACAAAACAAAACAAAACCGATGTACTTGTGTGAAAAATAGAATCAAGAGGCATATTACAGAGCTATTGGAGTATTTAGAATTAATGATTGCACAAATTTAAAAAAAAATATTGAGTCAATAACTCTAGGAATATTTAGGGACTTTGCATGATGATATCTTGTAATACAAAAAGCCAAGTTAAAAAAAATAAAATTCCAGGAACATTTTAAAATTTTAAATAAGAAAAGGAACATATGCTCTTCTACTTACCTCAGCCAAAAAATAAAAAACATTTACATAGTCATAATAATGTGAATTCCAAATATTGATTTACCCAAAACTTATGATATAAGTTAGGAAGAATGAGAAGTCGGGACAACAGTGGGGTAAGAAAGCCAAATCCTCATCTACGATAACAGATGATTACATTTCAAAATGGATTCAGTGAAACATGGTGCTATAAACACATTACTAAGAATGACGGAGGAAAATGCCATAGGGGATAGTTTTGAAGTAGATATCATTAGAAAGCAGGATTCCAGCTGGGAAGGCCTGGGAGACGGGTCTTAAAGGTTTTTTTTTATTTGTTTGTTTCTTTTTCTTTGAGATGAAGCCTCACTCTGTGGCCTAGGCTGAAATGCAATGGTGCAATCTCGGTTCACTGCAACCTCCACCTCCTGGGTTCAAGCAATTCTCCTGCCTCAGCCTCCCAAGTAGCTGGGATTACAAGTGTGAGCCACCACGCTTGGCTAATTTTTGTATTTTTAGTAGAGACGGGGCTTTGTCGTGTTGTCCAGGCTGGTCTCAAACTCCTGATCTCAAGTGATCTGCCCTCCTCAACTTCCCAAAGTGATTGGATTACAGGCATGAGCCACCGCGCCTGGCCAAGGGACTTAAAGCTCTAAACTACATTGATGAGTTACTTTGATACAAATTTAAATTAATTCACTTTAAATCATAGCTAGACTTTCCAGGTGTCTAGGGTGGCAGATGACATGTTTTTGCGTTTGCTAAGACTTGCAGAGGTCACTACCCGTAGTAATGGGTAGTAGATCACTACCTATCTAATTGTTGATGTAATTAGGAAAAAAAAACCACAGCTTTAAAATGAGCTATTTTTGTAGTAACTGTATTTTTTGTTTACTTTCCCCTTTGCATTTATAAAATTATAACATTTAGAATTGGAAGAGACGGGAGATTGAATTAAGATGGTTAACTGAGCACAGATGCCTAAAAATGACAGAAAAGAGATTACAAGTTTAAAATAATAAACCCATAATAGGGCTGGAGAACAGGAAGGGGTATTCTTGGAGGACCAGAAATAAGAAGGAATATCTAAATAAGGGAAGGCAAGCAGGGTTGTTTCATAGAGGAGGCTGTTTTTCTGAAAGCAAACGACTGTTATAGAAGGAGAAAGTCATTCTGGAATGCTCCAAGCCTCCAACCCCAAGCTGGAAGTACAGATTGTGAGAAGTAAGAGGGGAGCCTGGAGGCAAACCTGGAGTTAACTGGCTTGGGACATGCATTAGGAGCAGCCAGATGAGATAAGCTCTGACCTCTCCTTGCCAAGTAGAGGTGTCTGCCCTTGGGTAGGAACAATGAATGTGAGCTTTGGAAGAAGACTTGCAAACACTCAGAAATAATAGGGAGTCCTCATATCCAGGAGACTGACTATGGGTATAGCTCACTTGACAGTAGGTATAGCTCACCCCTTCTTGAGAATGCTGGGAAGCAGAGAAAGCACTCTAGACAGGCTATAAGGACATGCCAGCCATCATATGAGTTCACACCTAAGAATGGGCAATCATTTTTTACAAAACCAATATCCTGAAGAGTGATATCAAACTCAATAAGCAGAAGCTCATTTTTTCTGAGGACACATAATATCCTCAGAGAGATAAAAGAGGATATTGCATCCCTGAAACTGAACAGGAATTTTTTTTTTTTTTTTAAATAGAGTCTCACTCCATCATCCAGGCTGGAGTACAGTATCATGATCATAGCTCACTGCAGCCTTGAACTCTTGGACTCAACCGCCCACCTCAGCCTCTCAAGTAGCTGGAAGGACTGAAGACAAGTGCCACTATGCCCAGCTAATTTTTTTTATTTTTTATTTTGTAGAGAGAAGATCTTACTATTTTACCCAGGCTGGTCTCAAACTTCTGGTCTCAAGTGATCCTCTCACCTTGGCCTCCCAAAGTACTGGGATTGCAGGCATAAGCCACCATGCCTTGGCCATTTTTTTTTTTCCTAAGGAAATGATTAGAGACATAGAAATCAAAACCACGGCCGGGCGCAATGATTGATGCCTGTAATCCCAGCACTTTGGGAGGCCGAGTGGGTGGATTATTTGAGGTCAGGAGTTCAAGACCAGCCTGGCCAACATGGTGAAATCCTCTTTCTACTAAAAATACAAAAATTAGCCAGGTGTGGTGGCACATGCCTGCAGTCCCAGCTACTCTGGAGACTGAGGCAGGAGCATCGCTTGAACCCGGGATGCAGCAGTGAGCTGAGATTGTGCCAACTGCGCTCCAGCCTGGGCAACAATGGTCAGAACGAGGATCTTTCAGATCCCATTTGTATTTTCCTTCCTACTGCATTATTGACCATCTCTGTGTTGACAGGGAGCTCACAATCTTATCAGTCTACTCTATTGTTGGAGAGCTCTAATTTAAAAGTTTAACAGTTCTCTTGTATTTTGAATTTTGTCTCCTTGCTCTTAAACCCACTGGTCCTGGCTCTACCTCTACAGCAAAACTAAGTCTGCTTCCTCTTCTATAGGAAAGCTTTTCAGATATTTGCAAACACTTTTGATGTCTGTCTCCTTAGTCTTCTTGTCTCTGACCCAAATAGTCAATTCATTGAACTGTTTTTCACCTGACAGCTTCCAGATGCTTTATTCTTCTGACAACCTTTCCCTGAGTTCTTTTTAGATTATCCCCAGTACCTGGGATAGAAACAACTTGTGGCAGATCTGGAAGTGCACATATTTGGGTGTGGCCTAAATTTTCCACAGTGGTATTATTATTATATAATTATAATTATATTATTATTATTACTGAACCACTGTTAATAATAACTTCTAAGCAGACATGAGTGGGTGGTGCTTTCCTTGAAGAAACCCAGGGAATGAGTAGACTGTTTCTTCAATGTTTAATGTTAGGTTCATCTATTTAGTAAATAGTTATTACCCACGAGCTACAATCCAGAGATGGTGCTGGGTGCTATTGGAGCTTCCAAAATGAATGAGGTATAATTGCTGCCCTGAGGAAGTTTATAGTTTAGCAGGAAACTTAACAGACACATATAAATAAACCTCCAATGTAGAAAGTAGTACAGATGGTAGAAGAGTACAGATATAGAGCTATGGGATCCAAAGGAGATGCGTCATCTAAAAGCAGAAATGCTTCCTGATAAACAATATCTCAAAGGCCGGAGACAGGCTGGGCACAGTGGCTCATGCCTGTAATCCCAGCACTTTGGGAGGCTGAGGCGGGCAGATTGCTTGAGATCAGGAGTTTGAGACCAGCGTGGCCAACATGGTGAAACCCCGTCTCTAATAAAAATACAAAAATTAACAGGGTGTGGTGGTGCACACCTGTAGTCCCAGCTACTTGGGAGGCTGAGGTGGTTGGATCGCTTGAACCCGGGACATGGAGGTTGCAGCGAGCTAAGATCATGCCACTGCACTCCAGCCTAGGTGACAGAGCAAGACCCTCTCTCAAAAAAAAGGAAGGCTGGGGATGGAGTTCCTGCTGCCCAGACTCCTTGCTTGGACTTGGGTTATCTCTTTGCCCAGCTTTCTCTTCCCATCTTCTCCTCGGTTCGAGAGCTCTGTGCATGTCTCTGTTTGGTCTTATTGTTCCCTTCTGAGCTTAAAGATGGGCTGAGATGCCTAGCTGGAAGAACCAGCTTAGGGCTGGGCACAATCGCTTATGCCTGTAATCCCAGTACCGAGGCAGGAAGATCTCTTGGACCCAGGAGTTCAAGATCAGCCTGAGTAAACAGCAAGACCCCATCTCTACAGAAAGTTTTACAAAAGTACTTGAGTGGGTGGTGCTTCCTTATAGTCCTAGCTGCTTTGGAGGCTAGGGTAGGAAGATTGCTTCAGCTCAGAAGTTTGATTCCAGCCTGGACAACATAGCAAGACCCTGTTTCAAATTAAATAAATAAATAAAAGGTTAAATGGTAAATTTTATATTATGTATTTCACCTCAATTAAAAAAAAAAGAATCAGCCCATTCTTGGCCCTTAGATATTACAGAATTCAATTTCTCACCTCTTTTCCTGGCTTTGACCCACAGCTTCACTCCTCCTTCTAAGGACTGGGTTGAATTGGAGCTACTCCTGACGTGGGCCTGTCTCATGGCTGCAGTGATGATGATGAAGAAAAAAACTATGTTCCCAGAGCTGGGACTTGTCTTCAGCAGACACAGTCAACAGACTAAAGCTAGAACCCTCCAGGGCGAGGCTCACATTCTAGTCAGGGCTCATCTTCCCATAAACTTGTATGTAGCAGGCTCATTAATTAACCAGGAGGTTTGTTTGGTTCTAGTCTGGACTGGGGCTGACATGAAAAATCCTTATCCCCATCCCTGCCAATCTCGCCACTGTCACAAAAGCACTTTTTTTAGACGGGGTCCCACTATGTTCCCCAGGCTGGTCTTGAACTTCTGGGCTCAAGGGATCCTCCTGCCTCAGCCTCCCAAAGTTCTGGGATTATAGGAGTGAGCCATTGCACCTGGCCAGAAGCACTTCTTATTTTTTATTTATTTTTTTTAACTCTAGAGACAAGGTCTCACTCTGTCACCCAGGCTGGAGAGCAGTGGTGTGATCATACCTCATTGTAGCCACTAACTCCTGGGCTGAAGCCATCCTTCACCTCAGCCTCCTGAGTATATAGAACTATAGGCACACATCACCATGCCCAGCTCATTTCTTATTGTTTGTAGAGACAGGGTCTTACTATGTTGCCCAGGCCAATCTCGAACCCCAAGAACTCAGGTGATCCTCCTGCCTGGGCCTTCCAAAGTTTGGGATTACAGGTGTGAACCACTGTGCCCCAATCTGGAAGCTCATTTAGAAGGAGGCTCTTTCCTGGGTATTTCTTCCTCCATTGCCAGGACAGGACCTCATACTTAGGGTGGGCAGCCTCAGGACCTGGTGCTAGAGTTTTCAAATTGGTGACCAAGCCAACAGACTGAAATATTGTGTCATAAAGAGTGCTCTGGCCAGGCGCGGTGGCTCAAGCCTGTAATCCCAGCACTTTGGGAGGCCGAGACGGTGGATCACGAGGTCAAGAGATCGAGACCATCCTGGCTAACACGGTGAAACCCCGTCTCTACTAAAAAATACAAAAAAACTAGCCGGGCGAGGTGGTGGGCGCCTGTAGTCCCAGCTACTCCGGAGGCTGAGGCAGGAGAATAGCGTGAACCTGGGAGGCGGAGCTTGCAGTGAGCTGAGATCCGGCCACTGCACTCCAGCCTGGGCGACAGAGCGAGACTCCGTCTCAAAAAAAAAAAAAAAAAAAAAAAAAAAAAAGTACTCTATTCATTGATTTTGACAAGCGTTGTTTAATTTTAATTATTCATGATGCTTTATAGTCCACTAGAGACTGCCCACAAGTCCTTCAATAGGAAGCAATCCAGAAGAGTAACCGGAGACCACCTTGGTCTGCCTCTCAACTATCAGATCCTTTTTTGTTTTTTGTAGAGACAGGGTCTTATTCTGTCCCCCAAGCTGCAGTGCAGTGGCACAGTTATAGTTCACTGCAGCCTCAAATTCCTGGACTCAAAGGATCCTCCCACTTCAGCCTCCTGAGTAGCTGGGACTTCAGTCTTGTGCCACTATATCCTGCTAACTTTTAAATTCTTTTGTAAAGATGGGGTCTTGCTATGTTGTCCAGGCTGGTCTTGAACCCCTGACCTCAAGCAATCTTCCCACCTTGGCCTCCCAAAATGCTGGGATTACAGATGTGAGCCATGGCACCCAGCATCAAATCCCTCTTACAAAGAAGAAGAGTCTTTCTGAGAAAGAAGAGTTATTTGTTCACTCATAAACATTTATTGATATTGACATGATAATTATATGTGTCTGATAACAGGTTTATGACAATAAATGGATCTGTGATTGATTAAATGAAAATTCACTCCTTACAGGTCCATAAGTATTCTGTTTTTATATGAAGACTCTTCCACCACAGTCTTGTAGAATCTAAAACAGCTGTATCTCTGGGTATTCATGGGGGCCAGTAGTGGCACATGTGTAATTGGTTGAATTATGTCCTGTTCCCTCCCAAATTCATTTGTTGAAGTCCTCAGTACCTCAGAATATGACAGTATTTTTGGAGATAGACTCTTCAAAGAGATAAGAAAGTGTCCTACTCTGTTTGGACAGCAATAACCAAATACTATAGACCAGGTGGCTTATAAACAACAGAACGCTATTTCTCATGGTTCTGGAGGCTGGGAAGTCAAGGTGCTGGCAGATTTGGTGTCTGGCGAGACACCTGCTTCCTGGTTCATGAGGACCACTGTGTTCTCACACGGTGGAAGGAAGAAGTGTGCTCTCTGGGCTTTCTTTCCTAAGGGCACTAATCCCAATCATGAAGGCTCCACCCTTATGGCCTAATTACCTCCTAAAGTCTCCACTCCCTATAGCATCACACTGGAGACTAGGATGCCAACATATACATTCTGGGGATGGGTTGCACACAAACATTCAGTCTCTAGCATTAAGTTTAAATGAGGTCATTAGGGTGGGCCCTGATCCAACATGAATGGTGTCCTTATAAGAAGAAAAGATTAGGACACAGACACAGAGAGAAAGAAGAGTACGTGAAGGAAGACACAAAGAGAAGATGATCGTCTACAAGCCAAGAAGAGATGCATCAGAAGAAATCTACCCTAGCCAGGCGCCGTGGCTCATGCCTGTAATCCCAGCACTTTGGGAGGGTGAATCACTTGAGGTCAGGAGTTCGAGACCAGCCTGGCCAACGTGATGAAATCCCGTCTCTATTAGAAACACAAAAATTAGCCAGGCGTGGTGGCACACACCTGTAATCTCAGCTACTCTGGAGCCTGAGGCAGGAGGATTGCTTGAACCTGGGAGGCAGAGGTCACAGTGAGCCAAGAGTATGCCACTGCACTCCAGCCTGGGCAACAGAGCAAGACTCCATCTCAAAAAAAAAAAAAAAAAGGAGAAGGAGAAACCAACCCTGCTGACACATTCATCTTGGGTTTCTAGCCTCCAGAATTGTGAGACAATCAATTTCTGTTGTTTAAGCCCCCCAGCATGTGGTACTTCGTTATGACAACCCTAGCAAACGAACACACTCTATCATTGCCCAGGCTACTTCTCTTGCAATTTAATAATCCCATTCCCTTCAGGGACATTTGAGACAGAAATCATATCCAAGGCATTAGGACAGAACCGTTTCGATTCATGAAAGAATTGAAGAAATACACAGCTAATAAGTATTCCTAGCAACACAGTGTGCTTTAGGAAAAGAAAAAAATATGGTGGGGAAGGGGTTGGAATGTACCATGTCCCAGCTCAGCAAGCTGTTGATCTGCTAAAAAAGCATATTTGTTATTACTCATATTTCCTTCCAGTGTGGGAAGGCTCCTGGGAGCTGGCATTGCTGCATCAATGCTCAACACCCAGGCATGTGTTTACCACAGTCACCAGCACTTCAGTCAAATTGTGCAGTCTTTTAACAAGGACCCAGATTATAATTTATATGAATATGAAAACTCTCCAACTTTAATCTCCAAAGAAGGAAGCCATTTCCAACAGTCAGTGAATATAGGTGATTAGTGCCTTAGCTTTGTGCTCCTAAATGTCTGCCTTGTACTTCCCCTCCCTTTGAACCCTCTCCCCGCCACGCCCAACACACTCCACTGGAGCCATGGGTTCACACCACATTCCCAGCTTGGCCATGTCAAGATCCACTTTTGCTTCTCCAGGGAACATTTCTGGCTATGGTCTCCTCCTGTTGCCCTAATTTCTTGCCAGCATTTTGAACTATTTTCCCAGCTTTCCCCCTAATCTCATGAGCCTTGTGCCCAGTATGTTTCTTTTCCTTTTTCTTTTTTTTTTTCAAGACACAGTCTCATTCACTCACCCAGGCTGGAGTGCAGTGGCAGAATCACAGCGCACTGCAGCCTCAACCTCCCAGTGTCAAGCAATCCTCCCACTTCAGCCTCACCAGTAGCTGGGACTATAGGCACTTACAACCATGCTCAGCTGAATTTTTTTTTTTTTGTATTTTTTGTAAAGACAGAGTTTTACCAGATTACCACCCTCCTCCACCTCCCAGAGTGCTAGGACTACAAGCATGAGCTACAACACCTGGCCCCTGTGTGCTTCTTATAACAACCCCTCCATTCCCAATGTGACCATGACTGAGCTGCCTGGCTTGTAGATTCAGTTATTCCTCTGGAGAGCATCATCTGAATCTGACCTGCTCACCTGAACCAGGCCCATCAGTCTCCTAGTTGATGGTTATGGTCCTGCCATGTTCTCCTGACCTAATACACTATCTTTCCAGACCTAGTAAGAAGTCCCTAGGCAAAACAAGCTTTTTGCACAAATCACCTTAT
>NW_022144261.1:0-27896 GCF_007565055.1 Rhinopithecus roxellana
ATTTATATATATTTAAAGATTTCTACTATATATAGAACATAAATATATAATATTATACAAGTTTATTATATTTTATTTTATTATATATAAAATATGTAATATTTATTTAATTTTATATTAATTATATATAAAATAAAAAATAAAATAAAATATAACTCCCTACTACCTAAACCTACCAATCACCCCTAAATAATTATTTATTATTTTTATCTCCTATCACTACCTACTTTTTATAAGTCTCTATCGACAACTATGTCTTTTTCTTGTTCGCCCTCCTCTTCCTAGCCCCTCTCTCTATTTCTATGAATCCCTCTGCTCTTTTATCTAGCCCACCTAGTCTTCTCTATTTCTTTTTCTCTTTCCTATGGTGCTGAGTAATTTCTTAAAGGTGTTTTGGAAAAACAGGAGTTTTTTACTTTGATGAAGTCCAATTATTTTTTTCTGTTATGCTTGGTGCTTTTGTGTGTGTGTGTCCTTCCTGAACAATCTTTGCATATTAAACAACAGCCTTGATTCTCCTATGCAGAATTCTGGAATTTTTCTCTATGATGTTCTCTGCTCCCTGGTGTTCTGTTCTATAAATCTCAGCCACTTTTGCTTTCCTGAAGTTCAATCTCTGGTTATTCAAGACTTTTCAAAAAATTTATTCCTGAATCAATTAAGAGGTAGTTACTGACAACGTGCCACAGCATTCTGAAAACGTTGATGTAGTCACTAGAAGGCTGCCATACTCTACCTAGTTTTCCTTATCTTTGTCTTTAGACCGGAAATGTCTTCAGACAGAAAGTCTGGATGAGTTTTGGACTCATCTCATGAATTTCCCTTTTCTCAGGGATCGTAGCCATGTACTGCCTACTGCCAAATTTATCAAACCAGTGGTATTAAATATTTTATTCAGTTTATAGTTGTTTATGCTGAGAGGGCAAGTTACTCCATCAGGTACAGGTAGAAGTTCTCTAAGAGACTAATAATTCAATTTTGAAACAGACATTGAAAAGTAAAATGTAGGCTGCAACACCATTCTTTCTTATTAATTTCATTTTATAGAATTAAATCCCTGAACCATTGGATCCCTGAAGTATACTTTCGTAAATCCTACAAATTCATCAGCTCTATATAAGCACTGCCCAGTTCTAGTTGGAGCAATATGACTGGCTTTTCTCAAGTAAAAGTGAAGTCTAGTGGGTGATGTTCAGGAATATGAGTAACAGGAATAAACACTTCCATGGACCTTCAGAAATCATGATGTTAAATACATAAATACATACAAAAATATGAAGGGTGATCCTAAAGGTCAAATAGAAGTACATACTTATCCTTACATAGACCTAGTAAATGACTGAATGCTTTCATCCGTAGTCATGAACAAGCTCTAAATAAAAATGCAAAGATATATTAAAGTGCATTAAAATGCAAAGCATAAGTTAGTCTCCAAAAAATAAACTTTTGCTTCAGTAAAGCTTATTGGACTTACTACATTTCTCCCCATATTCTCATCTGCCACAATTATTCTTATAAACAACTAACTTTCATTTTTTAAGGTTTAAAAATCACACTACCCTTGAATCATAAAATTTGTTTATTGTGGAGTTTTCATCTTTTCATTATCTAGTAGAAGTACCATATTTTCTGAACTCTGACCATGATGATAATGTTTCTTAACATTAGTCATGAATAGTGAAGATAATATAGATTGATAAGAATTTTATGAGAAATCTGTCACACAGAAATTGATACTATCTTTTTCTAGGTTCTCCCACAAGGTTTTTGGTTTAAATGTTTCTATTCAGTGTTATTATAGCTAGACACACAGAAAAGAGTTGAAAGAAGCTTAAGATTGCTTAAATTTCACTTTTTGTAGCAGGAGAAATAAATCTGGAGAGACCCAGCTTCACTATCCTCATTAATTTCCATCCAGCTTAATAAAATTTACACAGTAAAGTTGTGAACAGAGTGTTTGGCTACAAACAGGGCAAAATACGTGATATGTGGTAGGAGATCATGTGCACATGTTTCATTTCACAGAACTGAAAATTATTTATCAATAAAGAGCTTCTTAATCATCTGGTGTCTTAGTTATTTTATATAATCATAAATAATAATAATCTAAAAATTATCCGTGCCTAGCAATCTCAGTAGAATCTGTTAAGTGTTATTAGGATGTGTAAGCATGGACTGGGCATGGTGGCCCACACGTGTAATCCCAGCACTTGGGAGGCTAAGGCAGGCAGATAACCTGAGGTCAGGAGTTCAAGACCAGCCTGGTCAAGATGGTGAAACCCCATCTCTACTAAAAAAGTACAAAAATTAGCCAGTCGTGGTGTGGGCTCCTGTAGTCCCAGCTACTTAGGAGGCTGAGGTACGAGAATCACTTGAACCTGGGCAGCGAGTTGCAGTGAGCCAAGATTGCACCACCGCACTCTAGCTTAGGCAACAGAGTGAAGCTACATCTCAGAAAAAAAAAAAAAAAAAAAAAAAAAAGAAAAGAAAATGTAAGCACACAGTCCAATTTATAGTGACTTTATGATGACGGAATAGACTTCCTGCCCATTTTTCTACTATATTACTAAGCTAATGCTTCTTAAACTTTTGGATGCCTGAGAACCACCTGGAAGGTGGGCCTTTCTCCAGATTTTCTGATTCAGTTGGTCCTGGATGAGGCCCAAGAATTTGCATTTCTAAGAAGTTCCCAGGTGATGCTGATGCTGCTTGGAGAAACTGCATTCAGGAAAACACAGCATCAGAACAGAACTGTTTTCTCTAGGCAGACTATTTCACAAGTTGTAAATATATTCTCTAACTTGGCTGACTGCCTGCCCTTGAAAGAGAACTATAAATATTGTTTTTATACTACATTTAAGTGTTTTAATTCTTGTATTTGTAACAATAATTTTTGTTGCAGTGATGCAGTTTACATCTATTATAATTGCATCTATAACTAAAGAGCTTCTTTATTCTCACTTCTTTATTCTAGCAAAGCCTAGGCTTTTGAACACAAATTTTATGTTTGTTTGTTTTCCTTGTCAGACCAAGTCTGATTTGTGAATTTCCTCTGAATATGTGCCCCATACTCTGATATGTAAGTTGTTTTAGACTATAAGTAAATTATTCAGTTATATCTTACATTGTCCCAACAACTTATTTTTTCCCTTTTTTCTGTTACACAACATAAAATGTTCACTTTATACACTTTCTTTCACATATGGATCATGATGTATTATTTTCCACTGCTAAAAAGATAAAAATTCAAGTGCAGATTATTAAATAATGAGCCTTTTATCCAATACACAACTTATCTTATCTTTTAAAAGATGAGCACCTTTAACACAGTCAGTTAGAATTCTGTGCTAATTTAGACTTCTTCCATTCCTTAATTTCTTTTCTCATTGCTTTATTCCTCCTGACACACATGCACAAGTGTTGGGTGTGTGTGTGCACAAACACACACAGAAACGATATGCATAGTGTATATACATTCATGCACACACACCATTGTTTGATTATCAAAATAATATCAGTGTATTTACATAACACTTATGATTATACATATTACATACTGGAAATTGCTCTAGCATTTATGTAAACAAGAGAGATGAGGCATCAGATTCCCCTATATCACACACAGGTAATCAGCACGATTTAGTTTCTGTTGTCTCTTTGAGTTCAACTCTTAGGCATGAAGAATATGCATCATCTAATAATTTCTTTCACATATCATATATATACAATAATATACATTCAATTCTGTTTTCCAAAAGCAAGCCTTATTGATAGTGATATCCTGTCTATATTTTTTACCTTCTGAAATATTATTCATAAATATATTTTTTATAATTATTAAGGAAGCAAGTCAGAGTTGGCTGCTGGATACTAATTATCAACTATAAAATTAGATTTTTTGTTTAGGTTCACAGAACCTTAGTTTAAAATTTTGGGAAAGAAATTCCTTTTAGCTAATTATAAAATCACCCAATTTACAGATGAGGAAACTAAATTTTAGAGTGTCTAAATGACATGTGTGATACATACAATTTGGCAGAGATCCTAGACTAGAACCAAAGTGCAATTTCTAGAACTGCATTCTTTCCATTACCCATGGCAGGAACATAACTTCAAAAAGAATGGTGATCCAAAAAAAATCTGACTTAAATATTGAAGAAATTTCAAAGATACTCTCTTTATGTGTAGTTTCCACTCTGCAACCTTCTCATCTTATTCTTAGCCTGTGAATAGTTGAAATCTCAAAGTAAGCTGTGAGCATCACTGACTTTCAGGAGGGTGAGAACAGTATGCAACAATATTTATCAAGGTCTCATACTATGTCTAGCATGAATAATCACCAAGTTATAGTAATAGATACCTATATATTATAGTTCTCATCAACCTCTAAAATCATGTTTTATATTATCTATCTTGCCAAATATTTTTTATGGATTAATCACGTTATACTAGGTACTGAACACTCAAAAATATGTTCTTGCTCAATAATGCCTATATGAACTAAGAAAATGTCTATGTTGTTTTAAAAACCAACCTTTGAAACAGCACCATGATACACCTTTCTAAAAGAACAAAATGAAACCTCAAATCAGATATTAGGCTGGATGAGTAACATGATTAGAAGCACCAAAAACATTTAATCAAGGTGAAATTGTGCTTAAGAATCTGACAAATATCCCCTTATCTGCAGCATCAACCCTATTCAGTAGGAGAAATAAATTTCTAGAAGGCTTCACATCTGAGACTGAATGTTTCCATCCAGCTTCCATGATATTAGCCTCTTAAATATTTGAAATCTTAAAACAGTAATGCTACGAGGAACTTTTCAGTTTATCTAGATGAATGTTCACTTTATAGATGAACAAAAAAAACAAGGCCCAGAAAAAAGCATGTCTTTGAAAAGGTCATGCAGTGATTTGTAGCAGAGCTGAGAGTGATACCTCTTCAGAAGACTTCCAAACTATCATACACCAATTACTTGGTCAAGACAAATGGAAACGTTGTTGTTCTGGGTTCTGTAGTTACCCATTCTCTGTTCATTCCTTGAGTCACTTTGCTACATTCTATTGGCAGTAAGTGAAATACCTTGAGCCCTAAGCCCAGGAGGTTTAGATTAGATTCTTCTATAACTTTCAATTTAATTGAAGCTTTACCTTATTTATTACAGCAGGAGCTAAAAAGGGAATTTCTTTTAATAACAAAAACATCGTGAAAGTTACTGTTCAGTTTGGAATGCTAAAGAAAGTGAATAAATTGGTATCTGTGAAAAGCTGCTTCCTATTGGTTTAACACAAAAAGTGGACTTTGCAGAAGTCTATAATTAAAATCTAAATTTTTACTTAGTTTTATATTGGGGGCCGGAATTCCTGGTTTTAAAATGATGACTTTTTAAAGCAATGACTAAACTTATTTTGTTCAGTCTAACTTCTTTTTATTCCTTTTTCCATGCCACTGACGTCATATTTTTAAGTTACTGACTCAAACTTGGGGCTTTGCCACAATGTGGAGCAAAAGATAGGGAAAAGACTAATAATAGTCTAAATGTTAACACCTGAGTTCTCAGAAAAATGCACACAGCCAGTAGCTAAGAAAATGCATTTCTTTAATTGATAAAACATCGGAATTATGCATTTTAGAAAGGTAAAGACAAATTCATGTGTAATTCTTTATTATCAGCATCACAATAAGAAGAAAAATAGAAAATGGAGAAGGAAGTTATAGACTTGGAGTGTGGAAATCAGGATTAAAATGATCAGTTTCTTCCCATCAGAATGACTTTAAGTAAGTCATTAGATTTTCCTGAACTTTAGTGTACTCAATCAAAACATAGATGTAATTATATCCATTTTTCTTGCCTACTCCACCATGCACATGTACAGAGTTATTATGATTATTAATGTTAATAATAAATTTAAAAATGCCTGAATTGAATGTGATATGTTGTTGTTAAGAATGTACTTAGAATTCAATCGATCGAACACGTGAATGATATAAACCCATATCTGACTATTATAGATCAAGTAATTCTAAATACCCCAACTCTATGATCTGAATGTCTGTTTTAACTCACTGAGAGGTTATCTTTGAGATTTTGGTCAAGCAGTATACACAGTTCGATTGCATAAAAAAGATATTCCTTTCAACAATTGATATAGGTTCTTTATGAAAAAGATTTAGCCTAAAAAAGAACGGTATAAAGAAAATGCCTTTCATTTTAATCATTTTCTCTTTGGCTCCTACCAATTTTAAAATGTGTTCCCAAGGTGGAAAAATGGTTCTGGGCTCTAATAAAAAATCAGACAAAGGGAAAAGATACCGTGAGAGAGGCATGCAATTTAATCTGCTTTGCAATGAGTTGTGCCATTACTAGGCCAGACAACGTGCTCAGTTTGAGAGGAGAGGCCCTGTGGCTGACTTCCATAGCACCCTGGATCGCTAGAAGCCACGTGCAGGTAATGATGTCATTGTGAGGCTGGAACTTCCCTCTGTGTGGATGCCTACAGGCTTGTGATTTCATAACAGATGAAGGAGTGAGATGAGAATGGTTAATTCTGTTCATTCTGACACTGATGGTTAAACAATGTCAAGAGACAACAAATGGGGAGTGAGTGTCACGTGTTCCTAGGAAGATTCTGCTCTATCAGCAAAAGTATCCACTGATGCTGTGAATATGAATCTTCAAGAAACATTTTCTCCTCAATTGTCTCTTGTCATGATAGTGAAATTTATAGTAAGTATAGAATCTCAGGCCCCTTATAGAAAATACAGTAAGTCAAAGACAGGGCCCCGAAATCCATACATTTTCCCAAATAGAGTGTGGTTTGGAAAACTGCTTGTCTAAGATGTGCTGAATAGCTTATAACCCTTCAGTGCGTATGAGTCTGAGGGACATAAATTTATTTTTAATATACAAGAAAATACAAACAAGAGCATACAGTGGAGTGATAATTAAATTCAAGTATTAACAATAAAAGTTATAGAATATATAGATGAATGCTAAGAAATTTCAAAATTAAACACTCTAAGATACTCAATTTAAATCAACTGTATTATGGAGAGTTCATCATAATTTTCCCTTCGCAGCCATTTGCACTTAGAGCTTCACTTAAACCTAAATGAGGAACTGAGTACTTATACTTCAGTCTGTAGCAGGAGAACAAGTGTTTTAGTTTGTTACTGTTTCCTGAGATCTTTAACAGGTAATCCTGTGCTATTATAAAATTCAACTTCAATTTGGAAGTTGACATCAAAATTTTAAGAGGTGCTTCTATCTTGTTCAGTTATAAACGCACTTTTCAAGCATTTACTGAGTACCTACTGCATACCAGTCACTAGACAAATGAACATTACCTTAAATACAGGTATTTGAAATATAGGCACTGCATTCCTCATTGAGGTCTAAGTGAAGCTGTAAATACAAATGGGTACAAGAGCAATAAATAAGGGTAACACTCATTTTCTCATGTAAGAGGGTACAGAATCAGCTCAACTTAATGGAAAAATAAGTTATTACTTTAAAAGGGAACAATATTTTAATTACTTGACACAGTGTAATCAATTAAAAATGAGGAAATGGGAGAATAGGACAAAAAGGAATTTCAAAATGAAAAAATAAATCACTTTAAAATATTGACAGATTAAAGGCAAACTATATCTTAAACAAGTCTTTAAATTACAAAATCCAGAATTTGAATTACAGGTTAGATAAAACTGGTGAATGGGCACGGGCTTCACACACATTTTCATTAATTTCTAATAATCTGTGTTATTTTGAAAGAGACTAACTTGCAGATTAGGCTTGGTTATGGATGAATAAAAAAGAACAGATCACCAGTTAGAGAAATGTTAGTTAAGCAAGGTAAATTAGGCAGAGACCTGGAATCATCATGGATCAAGATCCAAAGAAAAATCCTATATTCTTATTCTGAGGCTTAAAATCCATATGAAAACATTTCTTAAGAAAACCTAAAGCAAATTACAGGCAGTCTGTCATCAACTAAGAATGCAGATTAAGTTTGTTTATTTAACCCCTGGGGCATTGTTTGCTCATTTATTAAATGGTAATAACACATTCCACAATTCCAAAACATCTAAAGAATCTAAATAGAAAGATTTTTCATCAGTTTGGCACAAAAACTCACTTGGCAGCAAAACTAGATCTCAAGAAATAAGAAGCAATACATGGTCTTTACTTATCCCATTTATTCCAGTAATGTATCTAGGAATATTTTTGCAGCAGAAATACTGAAGTGTTTATTATTCCTGAATCATTGTATATATGTAATGGAACTTCAGTAAGAATCATGAAAAGATTGTTCTTAGCACTTGATAAGTTGACTATAAATTATAAATGTAAGCATTTATAATTCATACAAATTATAAATTTATGTGAAAGCAGAAGACAAAACATAGACGAAACACTTTTGGAGACAAAGACACAGTATAGCATAGTAATGACAATGTTGGACTCTAGAGCCAGACTGAATATTTTACAGCCCCATGTACATGACTTACTGTGTAACTATGGAAACATTACTTAACCTCTCTATGACACAGTTTCCTCTTCTGTAAAATTAGAAAAATACAAGTACATATCTTATAAGATTGTTTATAGCATTAGATGAGTCAATATTTGAAAATGGCTTAGAATAATACCTGGTGCAAAATAGGTTCATATGTGCTAATTAATAAAATAAGGTGGGAGAAATTTCCCTACATACCACATTTTAACTAAGATGATATGGTATTTTTGTAGAGGACAAAATCAATTACAGGAACACAATAGAAAGGCAGGGAAATACTCATATTTAAATAGAATGTTGACGTGTAACTAAGGCACCTGAATAAATCACTGAAAAGAAGTATTGAAGTGTATTATTTTATTTATATTTATTTATTTATTTTTTTGAGATGGAGTCTTGCTCTGTCACCCAGGCTGGAGTGCAGTGGTGCAATCTCAGCTCACTGCAACCTCTCCCTCCCGGGTTCAAGCTATTCTCCTGCCTCAGTCTCCTGAGTAGCTGGGATTACAGGCATGTGCCACTATACCCAGCTAATTTTTTGTATTTTTAGTAGAGACAGGGTTTCACTGTTTAGCCAGGATGGTCTCGATCTCCTGACCATGTGATCCGCCTGCCTTCATCCCTCAAAGTGCTGGGATTACAGGTATGAGCCACCACCCCCAGCCTAAGGTTATTATTTTAAAAACGAGAAAGAGACGCTACCTCACGTGATATGCAAAAATCAACTTTCGATGGATTAAGAACTTTAAAGAGAAAACTTAAGAACTTTCAAAAGCAAAAGCTACTTTTAGAAGAAAATATAATACATGTCTTTCTGATGTTGAGTCAGAGAAGCATATTTTGTAAAAGATGTCAAAAGCAAAACTTAAAAAAGTTTAAAAATCAGATGACATAAAAATTAAGAACATTTTTCTCATAAGCACTTTAAAGAGAGTAAAGAGAATGTGAGAAATTATTTGCAATTCTTACAGCCAGCAAAACCCTATCATCGAGTATATACAAGGAGCTTATAAATTAAAATGATATTGAAAATTAACAATAAAAATGTACAAAAATATGAATAGACTTATAACAAAAGACATATGTATATATAACTAATAAACTTACAAAAAATAAGCCAGCATCACTAGTAATTGATAAAATGCCATTAAAGAACAATGAAAAACCATCTCCACTCCTCATCAATAAATTTAATAAGTATTCTGAGAAAGGTAAGTTTTGGATAGGAAATGGATCTTTTACACATTGCTTGCAATAGTGGAAAATAATACAGCCACCTTCGAAAATGATTTGGTGGTGTTTTATAAAGTAGAACATTCCCAGATACATAATATTCTTAGATACATGCCTGAGAGAAATTCTTGCACACGTGTACTGGAAGGCATAACAGAAAAAGTCCACTGGGGCACTGTTCATGTTTTTAATAGCAAAAAACTGGAAACAACAAAACATCTGTAAACAGTAGGAAGATAAATATGTGGTGGACTTTTCATAAAATAGAATATCATACAGTAATAAAAATAATCTATAATTAAATATTACATCATAGATGAATCTTATAATCATAATGTGATGAATAATAAAAGTCCTAGAAGACTGCATAAAATATGTTACCCTTTTAAAGAAGTTAATAAACAAGAAAAGTCAAGCAATATATTGTATAATATCCGTATGTTTATAAAATTGTTAAAACCTGTACGAACAAAAAATAATTCATATGATGGTCATAATTTTCTTTTCCTAGTATTTTGATCAAGCATAGTAACTCTTTTAGCCCCTCTTCAGGTCTCTTCTAGTCTTTCTCCTTTAGTAATAACTTCAACTGATACTTTTATGAAGATATCAACAAGGACATCTTGGATTTGTTGAGTTTTATGAATTGTGAAATCTTTCACTAGTGTTTTTTTAACCATAAGAACAACCCCTACAGAAAAGATATCTATTCTTAACATATCCAGGATGTACAACAAACTCAAATGAATCAACAAAACAAACAATCCCATCAAAAAGTGAACTAACGACATGAATAGACAATTATCAAAAGAAGACATACAAATCGCCAAGAAACATTTAAAGAAAACGCTTAACATCACTAATGATCAGGGAAATACAAATCAAAACCACAGTGCGATACCTCCTTACTCTTGCAAGAATGTCCATAATAAAAAAATTAAAAAAAAATAGTAGATGTTGATGTGGATGCGGTGAACAGGGAACACTTCTATACTGCTGGTGGGAAGGTAAACTAGTACAACTACTATGGAAAACAGTGTGCAGATTCCTTTAAGAATGAAAAGTAGGACTACTATTTGATCTAGCAATCCCACTACTGGGTATCTACCCAGAGGAAAATAAGTCATTATACACAAAAGATACTTGCACATGCATGTTTATAGCAGCACAATTCGCAATTGCAAAAACATGGAACCAAACCAAAAATGCCCATCAATAAACAAGTGGATAAAGAAACTGTGGTGTATATATATATATATACACACATACTACATATATATATATACATAACACATATATACACACACCACATATATATATATACACACACCACATACATATATACACCGTATATATATGATGGAATACTACTCAGCTATATAAAGAAATGAATTAATGACATTTTCAGCAACCTGAATGAGATTGGAGACTATTATTCTAAGTCAAGTAACTCAGGAATGGAAAACCAAACATTGTATGTTCTCAGTCAATAGTGGGAGCTAAGCTATGAGGATGCAAATGCACAAGAGTGACACAATGGATTTTGGGGACTTAGGGGAAAGAGAGGGAAAGGGGTGAGGGATAAAAGGATACAAATAGTGTCAGTGTATACTGTTCAGGTGATGGGTGTGCCAAAATCTCACAAGTCACCACTAAAGAACTTACGTAACCAAGCACCACCTGTTCCCCAATAACCTATGAAAATAAACAAATAAAAATAGTCAATAAAATGGTGCTCAGAGTATGTGGCAAACCTAAGGTCATACAGCTTAGGAGAAGATCCAGGATTTAAAATCAAATCTTTTAACTCCAATTTTTGTACTTTTCTCTGCTCTTTTTTAAGGTCCAAATGATAATTCAAAAACCTGAATGTTCTAGTGGGTACTTTTACCCCAACATTTTAATAAAAGCATATATTATTTTTCTGCTCCTAAAATCAGTGCATTATCCTCTCTTACTTCTTTCATTAAATAATGTGACCAGTATGTTCATTTGAAACCATAAATTATCTTTAATTTTTCCTTCTACACTATCAGCTATCAAGTCCTATAAATTCTTACTAATATCTTTTTTGCTTTATCATATACAGCTTCTATGTACTCCACGCTGCAAAGGACCTGAATGTTCTGTACTTCGTCACTTTTGTTCCTTCCCTTCCTGCTCTCTAGAATGCGTGCCTTCCTTTCTTTCTTGCCAAAATCCCTTAAAATCTATCATACGCACCCCTTCATTCAGGAAGCTTCTTATTGATCCTCCAATTTTATTTTTTCTCTCTCTGTCTCTGCCAATCTCTCTCTTTTTCTTTCTTCATATCTAGATTGTTCTTTATTTGTATTTATCATAAGTCACTTGCCTATTTGCTTTGTAGTTTGTGAACCTGTCTTATTATTTATCAACATTACCAGATTGTAAGGTTTGTGCTGGCAGATACTTTATGTCATTTATCTTTTTTATTACAGCATGGCAAAATTATGGAGTAGGTAATAAATAAATGTGTAATAACTTAGATACAAATGTGAGGGAAACCTATAGGCTTAATGTAGCCATACGATAGAACATTACAGCAATGTTCTACTGATTTAGATTTTAGATTTGACATGAGCTACAAGAAGTAATCATTTGTAACTATGACAACCATTACTTATTGTGTTTTAAATCAATTTATTTCCTCAAGTTTTTTTTTCTTTCTTTTTTGAGACTGGGTCTCGCTCTGTCACTCAGGCTGGAGTGCAGTGGCGTGATCACGGCTCACTGCATTCTCACCCTCCTGGGCTCAAGAATCCCTCCCACCTCAACCTCCTGAGTAGCTAAGACTACAGGCGAGCACCACCATGAGTAGTTAATTTATGTATTTTTTTTTTAAGTGCTGGAATTACGTGTGTGAGCCACTGCCCCAGCTCCCTTAACTTTTTTAAAGGAAAGTTTTGTTATTATTATTTTTGAGAGAAAGTCTCTCTCTGTTGCCCAGTCTGGAGTGCAGTGGTGTGATCTCAGCTCACTGCAACCTCCGCCTCCTGAGTTCAAGTGATTTTCATGTCTCAGCCTCCCAAGTATCTGGGATTACAGGCCTGTGTCACCATTCCTGGCTATTTTTTGCATTTCTAATGGAGACAGTGTTTTGCCATGTTGCCCAGGCTAGTCTTGAACTCCTGGCCTCAAGTGATCTGCCCCCCTTGGCCTCCCAAAGTGCTGGCATTATAGGTGTGAGCTACAACTCCCGACCAAGTTTTTTAAAAGAAAGTTTTAATATTGCTGCCTCTATGTTTGATCTAAGGGCACAGAATATTGGAAAATTTCAATGGATTCCTTGAAAAATAATTTTTGCAAATGTAAAGCCCTTTCAACTTTCAGGACCAAGTAAAAAGCCTGGGGTTTAAATGTGTCGTGAATCCTAATTTATCTTTTCAAAGCAGCTGTTCATCTACTTTGGAAAAGTCAAAGCTATGTCTTTCCCACCAATACAGGTGATGTATGCAAATAATCGAAACACATCTCCAAATGAGAAGAAATAAGAAGACCTGTACTCAACTTTGAGCCAGGCAATGGTAGCAAATTAATACTGAGCATGTGTTAATTTATATCCTTGAGTTCTGGACAAGAGAAAATGTCAAGATAATACTTAAGTATATGACTAAGAAATACAGCATAAATTCATGCTTTTAGATGCAAATCATACACAAATGCCAAAATTAAATGTTCCTCCATTTATTATCATGAAAGTTAACAATCCTCTCTGATCTCTTCCTAAGATTGCAGAGACCAAATCCTGACCAGCCTGTTTTTTTGACAGTTTAAATAATAGAAAGTTGGTCAAAAACACTAAAGAGAGGTTTTTGACTCTTGAATTCCCTAATGCAAATTTATTTCTCCACTTTATTTCTTACAAATTGTTTTCTGCATTTATCACATTGCTTCTTATCATGTTTGCCTAAAGAACCCTACAAAAATGCTTGATTTTGTGTCCCAAAATAAAACATGTGAATCTGGTTTACTCAGAAACTCATTGGATTGGGTAATAACGATTGGACTTATCATAAGTACACTTGTCTTCTTGGTGAATAAAAAGTGCCTATAGGTTATGATTGGTAAAAGGACAGTCTTTGGAGTCCCATCGTCTCCACTCAAGTACCACCTCTGACACTCACAGTTACAATTTCCCAGTTACAGTTTCCAGAGGCAGTGTAAATTTCCCATGTGAGTTGCATAACTCGGGGAAATTCACTCTGCCTCTCTAGGTAAAATACTTCATTTAAAAATATGACTACAATAATGATATTCAATTCAATGTGTGTTGTGAGAATTACATGAAATAATATACTTAAGTATATCCGTTTTTTTTTTTAATTATTATTTTTTAGATGGAGTCTTGCTCTGTCACCCAGGCTGGAGTGCAGGTGTAAGATCTCGACTCACTGCAACCTCTGCCTCCCAGGTTCAAGTGATTCTCCTGCCTCAGCCTCCCAAGTAGCTGGGACTACAGGTGCATGCCACCATGCCCAGCTAATTTTTTGTATTTTTAGTAGAGACGGGGTTTCACCGTGTTAGCCAGGATGGTCTCGATCTTCTGACCTCGTGATCTGACTGTCTCGGCCTCCCAAAGTGCTGGGGTTACAGGTGTGAGTCACCGCGCCCGGCCCCAGTTTTGTCATGTCACATAATAAGTGTTAAAATAGAAAACTATCAATACTATTAATAAACAGGCAATTCACTTTTTTTTTTTTCTTTCTTTTTTTTTTTTTTTTTTTTTTTTTTTTTTTTTTTGAGACAGAGTCTTGTTCTCTCACCCAGGCTGGAGTGCAGTGACATGATCTTGGCTCACTGCAACCACCCTCCAGCCAGATTCAAGTGATTCTCCTGCTTCAGCCTCCTCAGTAGCTGGGATTACAGGCACCCGCCACCATGCCCAGCTAATTTTTTGTAATTTTAGTAGAGACGGGGTTTCACCATGTTGGCCAGCTGGTCTTGAACTCCTGGCCTCAAGTGATCTGCCCTCCTCAGCCTCCCAAAATGTTGGGGTTACAGGCGTGAGCCATCGCACCTGGCCACAATTCACTTTTGTAGTAAAGCCAAGATAAATGTAGTTTTTAATCTGGTTGCATAATCAGATTACCTTGCAACCTCTTGATAACACACATGCAGCATAGGTAAGCACATAAGATTTTTTGCTGTAGTCAGTCCTGTATATGGATGCTGAAAGTTTGCCACACCTAAAAGAGTTAGCACTATTCTGTGAGTTTCAACAAAGAATTCCATTAAAGAGATTCTTTAATCCCTGTTATAGCTTCTGTCCCCTTAATATTCCAGCAGTGGTGGTCAGTTCAAGGTTTCATATATAATAGTTCATTTTAAAAATGTTCTTATGGTGTTTTCTCCTTAGCTCTACAATTGAACTTTTTGCACTGTAATTATTTTGTAATATTGCTTTAAATACAACTAGAAAGAAGAGAGAAAGGAAAGAATGCTATGAGAATGGCAAGAACACATAGCTCAGAAATAGCTTCAGAAATAGCTCACAGTTTCCCAAAATCTTTTGCAGGTGTTTGGAACCCTCTCTTCACTCAAAATACAATATTTATCCTCTTAAATTAAAACACAGATGTTTGGAAATTCTTGGATTTCTACTAGGACTTTCAGATATTCCAAAAATAATTATAGGCATTATTAGTAACTTTTAAAAACTATTATGTGTTCAATTATTGTTAGATATTGACAACTCTTGACTAATGAAACACTAAGAATATTGATATCTGCCTCTAAAAGACTTTTAATTTTTATTTTTAAAAAAATTTTTGTGGGTACTTAGTAGGTGTGTACATTTATGGGTTATGTGAGGTGTTTTAATACAGGCATGGAATGTGAAATAAGCACATCATGGAGAATGGCCTCCATTCCTTCAAGCATTTATCCTTTGAGTTACTAACAATCCAATTACACTCTTAGTTTTTTAAAAATATATAATTAAGTTATTATTGACTATAGTCACCCTACTGTGCTATCAAATAGTAGGTCTTATTCATTCTTTTTTTTTATAGCCATTAACCATCCCTGCCTCCTCCTCATCCCCTTATTACCCTTCCAGCCTCTGCTAACTATTCTATTCTCTATGTCCATGAGTTCAATTGTTTTGATTTTTAGTTATTTGATGAGACAAATAGTAAATAATCATTTCAAACATGCTGAATTAAGTAATTTAAAACCAAATTGACAGTAGCCAAAAAATCCATATAAAAATGAAAATAGTTGTACACAGCAAATTTTCCAAAGAAGCCTATCATTATAGTAGTCTGATGATAGAGGAGAGATACATAATCAAGCTATGGTTTAGATGAAATTAGCTAACTTTATTTTATGGCATGACTCCTAAAATCTCTGGATTTGTTTTCTTTTCTTTTTTTAATGATATTTTAAGTTCTAGGGTACATGTGCACAATGTGCAAGTTTGATACATAGGAATATATGTGCCATGTTGGTTTGCCCATCAACCCATCATTTACATTAGGTATTTCTCCTAATGCTATGCCTCCCCCAGGTCCCCACCCCCTGACAAGCCCCGGCGTACAATGTTCCCCGTCCTGTGTCCAAGTGATCTCAATTACCACCTATGCGTGAGAACATGCAGTGTTTGGTTTTCTGTCTTTGTGATAGTTTGCTCAGAATGATGGTTTCCGGCTTCATCCATGTCCCTCCAAAGACATGAATTCATCCTTTGTTATGGCTGCATAGTATTCCATGGTGTATATGTGCTACATTTTCTTAATCCAGTCTATCATTGATGGACATTTGGGTTGATTCCAAGTCTTTGCTATTGTGAATAGTGCCACAATAAGCATACATGTGCCTGTATCTTTATAGTACCATGATTTATAATCCTTTGGGTATATACCTAATAATGGGATTGCTGGGTCAAATGGTAATTCTGGTTCTAGATCCTTGAGGAATCACCACACCGTCTTCTACAATGGTTGAACTAGTTTACAGTCCCACCAACAGTGTAAAAGTGTTCCTATTTCTCCACACCCTCTCCAGCACCTGTTGTTTCCTGACTTTTTAATGATCGCCATTCTAACTGCTGTGAGATGGTATCTCATTGTGGTTTTGATTTGCATTTCTCTGATGACCAGTGATGATGAGAATTTTTTCATGTGTCTGTTGGATGCATAGATGTCTTCATTTGAGAAGTATCTGTTCATATCCTTTCCCCACTTTTTGATGGGGTTGTTTGTTTTTTTCCTGTAAATTTGTTTGAGTTATTTGTAGAGTCTGGATTTTAGCCCTTTGTCAGATGGGTAGATTGCAAACATTTTCTTCCATTATGTAGGTTGCCTGTTCACTTTGATGGTAGTTTCTTTTGCCCTGCAGAAGCTCTTTAGTTTAATTAGATCCCATTTGTCTATTTTGGTTTTTGTTGCCATTGCTTTTGGTGTTTTAGTTATGAAGTCCTTGCCCATGCCTATGTCCCGAATGGTATTTCCTAGGTTTTCTCCTAGGGTTTTTATGATTTTAGGCCTAATATTTAAGTCTTTAATCTATCTTGAATTAATTTTTGTATAAGGTGTAAAGAAGGTATCCAGTTTCAGCTTTCAACATATAGCTAGCTAGTTTTCCCAGCACCATTTATTAAATAGGGAATCCTTTCCCCATTGCTTGTTTTTGTCAGGTTTGTCAAAGGTCAGATGGTTGTAGATGTGTGATGTTATTTATGAGGCCTCTGTTCTGTTCTGTTCTGTTGGTCTACATATCTGTTTTGGTACCAATACCCTGCTGTTTTGGTTATTTTTTTGCTTAGGATTGTCTTGGCCGTGTGGAATCTTTTTGGGTTCCATATGAACTTTAAAGTAGATTTTTCCAATTCTGTGAAAAAAGTCAATGGTAGCTTGATGGGGATGGCATTGAATCTATAAATTACTTAGGACAGTATGGCCATTTTCACAACATTGATTCTTCCTATCCATAAGCATGGAATGTTCTTCCACTTGTTTGTGCCCTCTTTTATTTCATTGAGCAGTGGTTTGTAGTTCTCCTTGAAGAGGTCCTTCACGTCCCTTGTAAGTTGTATTCCTAGCTATTTTATTCTCTTTGAAGCTATTGTGAATGGGAGTTCACTCATGATTTGGCTCTCTGTTTGTCTGTTAATGGTGTATAGGAATGCTTGTGAGTTTTGCACATTGATTTTGTATCCTGAGACTTTGCTGAAGTTGCTTATCAGCTTAAGAAGATTTTGGGCTGAGACGACAGGGTTTTCTAAATATACAATCATGTCATCTCCAAACAGAGACAATTTGACTTCCTCTCTTCCTAATTGAATACCCTTTATTTCTTTCTCTTGCCTGATTGCCCTCCCCAGAACTTCCAACACTATGTTGAATAGGAATGGTGAGAGAGGGCATCCCTGTCTTGTGCTGGTTTTCAAAGGGAATGCTTCCAGTTTTTGCCCATTCAGTATGATATTGATTACGGGTTTGTCATAAATAGCTCTTATTATTTTGAGATACGTAACATCAATACCTAGTTTATTGAGAGTTTTTAGCACGAAGGGCTGTTGAATTTTGTCAAAGGCCTTTTCTGCATCTATTGAAATAACCATGTGGTTTTTGTCATTGGTTCTGTTTATGTGATGGATTACTTTAGTTGATTTGCGTATGTTGAGCCAGTCTTGCATCCCAGGGATGAAGCTGACTTGATCGTGGTGGATAAGCTTTTTGATGTGCTGCTGGATTCATTTTGCCAGTATGTTACTGAGAATTTTTGCATTGATGTTCTTCAGGGATTTTGGTCTAAAATTCTCTTTTTTCGTTGTGTCTCCGCCAGGCTTTGGTATCAGGATGATGCTGGCCTCAAAATTATTTAGGGAGGATTCTCTCTTTTTCTATTGATTGGAATAGTTTCAGAAGGAATGCTACCAGCTCCTCTTTGTACCTCTGGTAGTATTCAGCTGTGAATCCATCTGGTCCTGGACTTTGTTTGGTTGGTAGACTATTAATTATTTCCTCAATTTCAGAGCCTGTTATTGGTCTATTCAGAGATTCAACTTCTTCCTGGTTTAGTCTTGGGAGGGTGTATGTGTCCAGGAATCTATCCATTTCTTCTAGATTTTCTAGTTTATTTGTGTAGAGGTGTTTATAGTATTTTCTGATGGTAGTTTGTATTTCTGTAGGATCAGTGGTGATGTCCCCTTTATCATTTTTTATTGCCTCTATTTGATACTTCTCTCTTTTCTTCTTTATTAGTCTTGCTAGCTTCTACCAATTTTGTTGATCTTTTCAAAAAACCAGCTCCTGAATTCATTGATTTTTTGAAAGGTTTTTTGTGTCTCTGTTTCTTTCAGTTCTGCTCTGATCTTAGTTATTTCTTGCCTTCTGCTAGCTTTTGAATTTGTTTGCTCTTGCTTCTCTAGTTCTTTTAATTGTGATGCTAGGGTGTCGATTTTAGATCTTTCCTGCTTTCTCTTGTGGGAGCTCTAAGAACTTGCTTTATGAATCTGGGTGCTCCTATATTGGACACTTATATATTTAGGATAGTTAGCTCTTCTTGTTGCATTGATCCCTTTACCATTATGTAATGGCCTTCTTTGTCTCTTTTTATCTTTGTCAGTTTAAGGTCTGTTTTATCAGAGACTAGGATTGCAACCCCTGATTTGTTTTGCTTTCCGTTTGCTTGGTAGATCTTCTTCCATCCCTTTATTTTGAGCCTGTGTGCACCTTTGCATGTGAGATGGGTCCTCTGAATATAGCACAAAGATGGATCTTGACTCTTTATCCAATTTGCCAGTCTGTGTCTTTTAATTGGGGCACTTAGCCCATTTACATTTAATGTTACTGTTGTTATGTGTGAATTTCATCTTGTCATTATGATGTTCGCTGGTTATTTTGCCCGTTAATTGATGCAGTTTCTTCATAGCATCGACGGTCTTTACTATTTGGCATGCTTTTGCAGTGGTTGGTCCTGGTTGTTCCTTTCCGTGTTTGGTGCTTCCTTCAGGAGCTCTTGTAAGGCTGGCCTAATGGTGACAAAATCTCTCAGCGTTTCCTTGTCTTTAAAGGATTTTATTTCTCCTTCACTAATGAAGCTTAGTTTGTCTGGATATGAAATTCTGGGTTGAAAATTCTTTTCTTTAAGAGTGTTGTATATTGGCTCCCACTCTCTTCTGGCTTGTAGAGTTTCTGCTGAGTGATCCACTGTTAGTCTGATGGGCTTCCCTTTGTGGGTAACTCAACCTTTCTTTCTGGCTGCCCTTAACACTTTTTCCTTCATTTCAACATTGGTGAATCTGACAGTTATGTGTCTTGGGGTTGCTCTTCTCAAGGAGTATCTTTGTGGTGTTCTCTGTATTTCCCTAATTTAAATGTTGGCCTGCCTTGCTCGGTTGGGGAAGTTCTCCTGGATAATACCCTGAAAAGTGTTTTCCACCTTGGTTCCATTCTCCCCGTCACTTTCAGGTACACCAATCAAACGTAGATTTGGTCTTTTCACATAGTTCCATATTTCTTTGAGGCTTTGTTCATTTCTTTTTACTCTTTTTTCTCTAACTTTGTCTTCTCACTTTATTTCATTAATTTGATCTTCAATCACTGATACCCTTTCTTCCACTTGATTGAATTGGCTTTTGAAGCTTGTGCATGCATCATGAAGTTCTCGTGCCATGGTTTTCAGCTCCATCGGGTCATTTAAAATCTTCTCTACACTGTTTATTCTAGTTAGCCATTCACCTAATCTTTTTTCAAGGTTTTTAGCTTCCTTACAATGGGTTCAAACATCCTCCTTTAGCTCAGAGAAGTTTGTTATTATCAACCTTCTGAAGTCTACTTCTGTCAACTTGTCAAACTCAGTCTCTGCCCAGCTTTGTTCCATTGCTGACGAGGAGCTATGATCCTTTGGAGGAGAAGAGGTGCTCTGATTTTTAGAATTTTAAGCTTTTCTGCTCTGGTTTTTCCCCATCTTTGTGGTTTTATCTACTTTTAGTCTTTGATGTTGGTGACCTACTGGTGTGGTTTTTTGTTGATGTTGATGCTATTCCTTTCTGTTTGTTAGTTTTCCTTCTCATAGTCAGGTCCCTCAGCTGCCAGTCTGTTGGAGTTTGCTGGAGGCCCACTCCAGACCCTGTTTGCCTGAGTATCACGAGCGGAGGCTGCAGAACAGCAAATATTGCAGAACAGCAAATATTGCTGCCTGATCCTTCCTCTGGCAGCTTCATCCTGGAGGGGCAGCTGCCTATATAAGATGTCTGTCGGCCCCTACTAGGAGGTATCTCCCAGTTAGGCTACATGAGGGTCAGGGACCCACTTGAGGAGGCAGTCTGTCCGTTCTCAGTGCTGTGCTGGGAGAACCACTGCTCTCTTCAGAGCTGTCAGATAGGGACATTCAAGTCTGCAGAAGTTGTCTGCTGCCTTTTGTTCAGCTATGCCCTGCCCACAGAGGTGGAGGCTAGAGGCAGTAGGACTTGTTGAGCTGTGGTGGGCTCCACCCAGTTCGAGCTTCCTGGGCACTTTGTTTACCTACTCAAGCCTCAGCAATGGCAGACGCCCTTCCCCAAGCCAGGCTGCCGACTGGCAGATAGATCTCAGAGTGCTGCACTAGCAGTAAGCAAGGCTCTGTGGGCGTGGGGCTTACCAAGCTAGGCACGGGAGATAATCACCTTGTCTGTCAGTTGCTAAGACCTTGGGAAAAGCACAGTATTAGGGTGGGAGTGTGCCATTTTTCCAGGCAGTCTGTCATGGCTTGCCTTGGCTTGTAAAGGGAAATCCCCAGACCCCTTGTGCTTCCCGGGTGAGGGGACACCCCGCTGTGCTTCAGTTTGCCTTCCGTGGGCTGTACCCACTGTCCAACCAGTTCCAGTGAGATGAACCAGGTACCTCAGTTGGAAATGCAGAAATCACCCTTTTTCTGCGTCGAGCACGCTGGGAGCTGCAGACCGGGGCTGTTCCTGTTGGCCATCTTGGAACGCCGCCCCCTGGCTTTGTTTTCTTAAAGTTTATTTCCTTGAAATAATCAATTTATATTTCTTTCCACAAAACACTGCCTATGGTGTTAAGCACAGCAGTAGAATAATAAGGTATTGTCTCCACCCCAAGGAAGTGTTAAAATTTGTCTTTCTTTTAATGCCATTTTCTTTTAGAGAGAAGATCTATTTTAACAATACAAGAATAAAAGCAAAGTAGAACAAAATAACAGAAGGCATATAAGAAGTCTTTATTTCAATTTACTTTGTTTTCACAATGAAATAAATGGTACTCAAAATATTTTACTGACAGATTGATTGCCAGGTTAATTTGGTATCTGCCAGGTTATTTCACAGAATGGGTTATCTTTCATTTGTAACAAGCACAATTTTCTGGGGAGGATCCTTTGAGACAACACAAATATTTTGTTTCTTCTCAGTTTATGCCAGGAATTTTAGCATATATCAGTAGATGTTACCTGCCACAATTATTACTATAGATTATCATTGATACTTAACTTTTTGTCTTAACACTTACTGTGTGATAAGACAAAGCTAAGAACTTTAAGTACATTATCCCATTTAATCCTTACAAAAACATGTTGAAACAAATAGAGTTATGATGGCCATTTTTTTTTAAAGGAGGAATTTTACTCAGATAGGGTAAATTTTCCAGATTTGCACGGCTTGTAAGTGTCAGAGCTGATATTTGAGTGAAGACAATATGACTCCAGAGACTGTCCTTTCAATAAGCATAATCTGTAGACATCAAAAAAGACCTCATATCGTTTCTATGGGATTTTTTGGCCAAAAATATTCATAGCCTGATTTTAATTATGAGAAAACATTAGAAAAACCCAAATCGACAGACATTGCAGAAAATAACTGATGAGTACTCTTCAAAAGTGTCCAAGTCATGCAAGAAAAGGAAAGAGCAAAATCACACATTGGAGGAGGACAAAAAAAAAGTAACAACTAGATGTTATACGGCATCTAAGATACGACTCTTGAGCAGAAAAGAACACATGGAAAAGCACAGTAATAAAAAATAGTGAAAAAACCTGTAAAATTTGAATGAAGTCTGCAGTGTAGTTGATAATATTGTACCAATATTAATTTGCTGGCTTTCATAATTGTATATATGATGTTTACATTAGGAAAAGTTGACTGAGGGGTATACAGGAACTCTCTGTACTATTTTTGCAACATTTTAGTAAGCATAAACTTAATTTAAAATAAAAAGTTAAAACAAAAAATAATTTAATAACTTATAAGTTGATTAGTGGTCAAGTTTTTACTGAAATTGATGTGTCTGTTTTTCTATTCCTCTATGGCATATTACATTTGGATCAAAGTGTATATTCTCTGGTTTAGTAAACAAAGCAATAAGTAATATGCTAGTATTAATTTTATGTTATTTTGAAATACTGACAACCTTTTTAAACAAATGCTTTAATCTTAATATTTTAATGATACAAATTAATCCTAAATAGAAAAGAATCTCAAAACAAGTAATGGATTGAATTTAATCAATCAATTGAATTGTACTTTAGAAATACTACCAGTCAAATCTACCTAATCAACAATAAAACTCACATACAAATTTACATTAATTGTTTTCATTAAAAATGAGCCATTGACTATATCCTCCTAAGACAACAAGGCACTTTTGTATTAAAAATATGATTTTTTAAAAAGTCACATTCAATCTATTATGATGTAGCAATCCTAACCAGATGGGAGAAATTGTGGGAAAATTTCCAGTTCCATTAAATCTATATAAATCCTGGATTAAGATGAAAGTATACATGGAAGAAAAGGCTTTTTAAAAGGAAAATCTCTATGAGACATAGCCCGAGGCTTAGAATCTTCTACATCGAGGCTCCAATGACATCCAGGAAATAAAATCCTTCCTAAGTAAGAGTCAGATGAATTAACAACAACAAAAAGTCTATGAAGACATGAATTTGGGCTCAAGTAAGTTCAAAACTAATCTAGGCAATAAATATTTTTGAAACCTTTTATGAGCAAGGCTTTCTTTTTTTGCCTTAACACTGTCAATGATTCATTTCTGCAATTGTGCACAATTAATTACCTTTGTCCCGTAATGCCAAAGATAAACGCTTCTATTAATAATATTAGTTCATTACTTTTATCACTTTTATTATTTTATATTATGAGTCTTTGATAAATTATTAATACGTAGAAGCTTTTTAAGTTATTGGAAGGAAGGTATAAGTACTTTTTAAGTCACTGTTCTAAGTAGAAAGAAGACTTTTTGTTGGAAAAAGAAAAGAAAGATAATATATGCACTACTTTTGAGCTTTGAGAAACAGCCTTTACCAGGTGAGAGGGAAATCTGAAAATACTCTTCAGGATAGAAATTTGGAGGATAGAATTTCCTCATAAATCTCCTCTTATCAAATAATAAAATGACATGATAAATGAGAGGCAAGTATATGGATTCTCTGCTCAGAATTCTTGCCGCTGGTCTGAAAGATTCTGTGTAAGTAAAAACTTGTAAGCTTACAAGTCAAAAACCTTTGTAAGCATTTTTCAAGCCTTCAAACTGTGATAGCACTTGCGAGTTCACAGGCAACAACTTTGTGTACTTTTGTTCCCCAATAACATTATTAAAACAGTAAATGAAAAGTTGCAAGAGCAGAAGAATGGTCCTAGAGGACATAGAAAACATGACCCTTGATAGAAATATATATTTCTATATATTTTAGCTAAGAGACTGATTTCACTCAGGATCTCTAGTGTCACATTTTTCTCTCTAAGGATGAATCTGATCATGTCAGAGTGAGGCAGAAACAAAACTTAGAAATCTCTTGTGAAACTATGTTTTAAGCCATATTAATTTTCCACTATGAGGACAATGCTTGAGTAACAGCCGAAGTATACTTATGATTTCTGAAATAAAATAAACAGATCACCAAATCCAAGAACTATACATTTTTGTATATTTCAGTTCAACAGATGACACTTATTCATCCTGAACAGAGAAGCTGACACCCTGTAACTTCATAAAAACAGAATACCCTGAGTCCCCTTAGAGTTAAATGCTAGCCAGCTTCACCAGTAGTCTGTTTTCCTCCACTGCAGTAATACTTATCCTGTCCTACATTGTCACAATTGTCACAGGAGATTTGGCATTCAACAAGGATCTCCTAACAAACCCCTTTAGTGGGAAAGCTGAATGTCAACATGCACGAACTTATGAGAGAAATTACTGTTCCTAACAAGTTTCTGTTCTACAGGAGCAAGCAGCTATTCAGTGAGAACTGATAGCTCAGGTTGCTTGATACATTAGTGAGCTTTCTGCGTCTTGAATGCTGACCCAAATTTCTGCATCAAAATGGAAATTCAAGTAGGAGATCTACAGGGAAATCACTCAAGTAATTCACAAGGTGAATTTTTCAAAGGAATTTATTTTCTGGTTACAAACTAACTTATGGCCATTTTTCTCATGATGGAAAGGAGCTCTCTCATTTAGAGTGGACCTACCCTTCATTCATTTTATATTCTCTTCTTTCTTAAAACATTTTCAGTAAGATTTACCAATTCCTTAATCCATATTGGCAAAAAGGAAAATACGACCTTGTAAATTCTCAGTTTTAAAATCTGAGTCAGTAACCCAAATATCATGCCCTGGCATGGTCCTGGACAGCAAAATACAGCATATTTGACCTCGTAAGAAATTCAGAATCTCAGGCCCCACTTCATACCTACTGAGTCTGCATTTTAATAAGATCACTAGGTGATGTATTGTACATTAAAACTTTAAAAGCAGTATCTTGCTTTATTAGGTTGAAATAAGATGTCTGCTTTTCACTTTGCAGTTGGTAATTATGCTTATCCTTTGATTCTAATTGAAAATTATTTATTTATAAGACATATGTATATGTACATCTGTCCTACTGAGGCTTATAATTTAAGACAATACCAGGAAGACTTATATAAAAATTTAGGCTCCAACCAGATGTGTACAAATCTTACTTTAATCTTGAAAGGTATATAAATATGTAAAAATTAATCAGAGATTTACTTTTGTCTGAAATAAGCCTTTCTATTGACACGTCATATAGTCTCTTCTCTACAAATTGTAACATAGGCAAAATTACATTATTTACTTTATGCTATCACTATAAGGGATATAATAATAAATAAAACATGGATTCTAAATAAATATTATTTGAATAAATTATTATGCTGAAGTATATCTCTCACTTCCTTAGATCACAAGGTGATGAAATGCCTTTTCCTGTAATTCTCCATTTAGTAGCATTATTGTGAACTCTTGGGCCTCTTTCCCTGGTGGGATCCTGGTTGTTCATGATTTCTCCTGGTAGGCGATTATCTTTCACCTCTTCCATCGTATGTAGCACTCTATATTCACACTGTAGTATGTCAAGATGCAGTTGCTACTGTCTTTGCTACTCTTACCAATCAATAATAAACAAGATATAGTTAACCGGGGTTAAACATGGTTTCATCTCTTTTTTTACATTAACCCAAGTATTGCTCATATTGAAGAGGCAAAGGGTGTTCTTCTCAGCAGGTTTATACCATTTGATTAGTCTCCCAAATGAACTACAACATTTTAGTCTTTTAAATGTCTCTCAAATAATTCAAGAATTTGAAACACTCAGCAAAAATATTCATTCAACAATATGTATATAATAAATATCTGTCATATCTAGAATTGTGTTTAGGTCACTTTTGGAATACATATGAACAAGAAAAGAGTTTCTACTTTCAGAGAGGAAACAACGGACATATAAAAGTGACAAGCTTCTGGAAGATGGCGATTAAAAATCAGAAGGAAATATATAAACAAAGAGATATGATGAAGGAAACTGAGAGTGGGAGGCTATTTCAGACTGAGGCGATGATCAAAGTTTCCTAGAGATGATGGTGATGTTTGAAGTCAGACTTGAAGGATGAGAATAATCTAGCTAGTGAAAATTTCCAAATGAGATTTAAAACATAGCCATGATATAGATCATGCATAATATTAAAGGCCGTAGAATATGTTTACTAAAGCACCATGTGGGCCAAAAGGTTTAAAGGGGAAAGGGATAAAACCTAATTTTTTTTTTTTTTTGTTAGAATCTTTTTCCTGCAGAGCAATCAGAGTGATTATTTTAGAAGGAGGCAAGAAGACTAGTGAAGAGGACACTGTAGTACTACAGTTAAGAAGTGCTGGGGTTTGGATGAAGGTAATGACAGTGGGAATGGGGAAACACAAACAGAATTTTATATGTACTATAGATATAGAAATTGGGAAACTTAATGTATGGGATGACAGAAAGAAAGGGAGAAATAAGAAATGACACACAGGTTTTTACCTTGAGCAACTGTATGATTTGTTTTGTAACTTAGTGAGCTCAAGTAAAAATGGATGACTAAATAAATAAAATTATTAAAGAAAATGTTAATAAACTTATGAAAGTTTCTCTATACCTAAGAATTAGGGTATATGAAAAATGCCTTCGCATCACAGAGCCCCACTCAATATTATTATTTTTCTTAAACTCTACCAAGATGAAGCAAAGCACCTTGCTGCTTCTTTCCTACTTCTGGATGAGTTACCTCAACCCCCACAACCACACTACCCTCTGAGACATACACACCAAGAACTTAGCAATGTCCTTATCCCCTTCCTTCATTTATTAATTAATTCCAATATCCTAGCATTTATTCTCCAAGTAGTTACAACTAGTTTTCTGATAGCCCTGAAGGTAGATATGCTGAGACATTTTCTAGGACATTTATTTCACAAGATACTACCTGTAAAAGTTACTTTAAAATGTATGAGAACTGTCTCCCAAAATCAAAACAGCAACACATTTTTGGTTCTATGAGCACACATAGAGGTACAGTGCTATTAATCCCTTCCATCTCTCATGCTGAGTGTCCCATATATACTGAAGTGTATTGGTTTCAGATGAAAGGAAAAGCTGTGTGCTGATGACCTGTGGTCTGTAAATAGAATACAAAGGCTTAGTCTTTCCTTGCAGAGAACTTGTAGAAGTGTTGTGGAAAAGCAGTGCGAGATAACGTGAATTATGACTTTGGAGACACCAAAAAAAAGTGTCACAATGCCTTTCTCTAAGTACAGGTGTATTTGGCTATCTTTAACTCCTATGATCTTTTAGCCTAGCTATTGTTCCATTTATTGTGCATATTTGATATTAAAG
>NW_022144262.1:0-11829 GCF_007565055.1 Rhinopithecus roxellana
AGGCCTTGTCAGTTGCTTACGATCTATTATGGTCATTGCATATCATTATGCCTGGGGTCTTTGTACCTGAGTGGTGAAGATTGGCCATGTCTGGAGCACAGAGTAAGGGGACTGTCGGTACAGAGGAAGTAAGGTAGGGAGCAATAGATGATCATCATGCCTTTTATTAGGGCTTGGCACCATGTTATTAGATTTTAGGAAATAATTGGTGTGCAGAGAAGATGGTTGATATCAGGAAGTATAAAAACCTCTCTATATTGCTGTGCACGGTGGCTCACACCTGCAATCCCAGCACTTTGGGAGGCTGAGGCGGGGGGATCACGAGGTGAGGAGTTCGAGACTAGCCTGACCAACATGGTAAAAACCTGTCTCTACTAAAAATACAAAAATTAGTCGGATGTGGTGGCGTGCACCTATAATCCCAGCTACTCAGGAGGCTGAGACAGGAGAATCACTTGAACCTGGTAGGTGGAGGTTGCAGTGAGCTGAAATTGTGCCATTACACTCTATCTAGCCTGGGTAACAGAGTGAGACTCTGTCTCAAAAAAAATCTCTATAGGGACATTAATTTAGGGGCATAAGCCTGATAAATTTACATATAAGCCAAAATGTAGAAGGTGGTTCTTTTTTTTTTTGAGACAGGATCTCACTCTGTCACCCAGGCTGGAGGGCAGTGGCATGATCTCGGCTCACTGCAAGCTCTGCCTCCCGGGTTCACGCCATTCTCCTGCCTCTGCCTCCTGAGTAGCTGGGACTACAGGCACCCGCCACCACTCCCGGCTAATTTTTTGTATTTTTTAGTAGTTGTGGGGTTTCACCATGTTAAGCAGGATGGTCTCGATCTCCTGACCTCGTGATCTGCCTGCCTCAGCCTCCCAAAGTGCTGGGATTACAGGCATGAGCCACCATGCCAGGCCAGAAGGTGGTTCTTGAAAATAAGTCACACACACACAAAATGTGAGAAAAAAAAGACGAGAGGCCAGGTGCAGTGGCTCATGCCTATAATCCCAGCCCTTTGGGTGGCTGAGGCTGATGGAGCACCTGAGCCCAGGAGTTCGATACCAGCTTGGGCAACTTAGTAAGACCCTGCTGCTAATATATATATATATAATATGTTATATATTATATATGTACATGATATATATAATATATATAATTATGTTATTCTATATTTCTCCTCTCTTCTCGTGTTGTTTCTCTTCCCTCCATCTCTCCTCTCTCCTCCTGTGTGTGTCTATCTCTCTTTTTTTCCTTCCTACGCCGCGGCGCCCTGCAAGTAGGACTAGACTGCTGGTCTTGGACAATATGGATGTATCTCATATAGGAGAAATGCTAGAATTAAGGGCAGGGCTAACTCTACATTCAGGTGTTAAGTTGTTCCAATTTGGAACTCAGAGGACTCTAAAGCATATTTATCATTAAAGTGATGTTTTCTTTGGTCTCTCTTAGTCAAAGTATTACTCGACATTTATTGAATGAATTATTTTTGTCAGAGAACAGGTCTGAGTGCTCTGTTGTTCTTCAGCCAATTAACAAATGTATCCCTTGTAATAGAGCTAAAATAGTACAACACCAGAATTGAACCTCATTAAATAAATTCTTAATCTTTGTCTGGAAACCTGCAATATTAGCCCAAATGTCTCTATGGTTAAACTCCATAAACAGCTTGGTCCTGCTGGAATGACTGAATTGACATTTACACTTTGTTTGTAAGGCAGACATTACTCTGCATGGTGTATCATTTTGACAGTCTTTTGATTAGTTGGTGCTCTTAGTGTTGACAGTTAAATTCATAAACCAGCAGACTGAGGGCAGAAATGGAAAAGTAAGCTAAAAATGGAGGCTCCTCATAGTGATTATTAACTTATGGAGGGTCTGTAAAATTCTAGGACTATTGACTATGATTTAAAGTATGCATCATTATTTGCTGATGAATAGATCTGAAGTGGAAAAAATGGGAAGGCACACTTATAATTGGAAAAGTTATTAGAAATACTGGTTTCTGGGTAAGTTAAACAAAAGTAAGACAAAAAAAAAGGCAAACAATAACACAGTCATTACTTAAACTGGAGCTCGTTTGCATGCTTATCTGTGCCATCCTAAGTAAGGTCTTAGACTATTGTACCTGTCATCAGTATCTGCTAAGATATTTTAATATCTTTCGTCCCTATAAAAGGTCAGAGGGCGAGTTGACATTTTCATTGCTTCATTTCTCATACAGAAATTCTAGTATTTCTCTACATTTGAGAAGAATTGCATCTGCAAATTGAGGGTGTAGGAATTAACAGGTCTGTAGTTCACATATCTGTCTGCAAACCAAGAGACTGACTTTGTTCATATGTAGGAGAGGGCTGGACTTTTTTTTTTCTTTTAGAGTTTAAGAATTTTCAGGGTGAGAGATGTGGACTGTCTCTGGAAGCCAGTGTGTGAGGCCAGAACTAGTGATATTTCTTTATCCTGCCCATGGGAACTTCAAGCATAAGTGGGGAATTTGGATCAGACTCTTCGAGGCTGTTCTGAGAGTGCATATTTTCACTATTTTGTTCTGATTGGAGAAGAGAAAATATAAGCAGGGAATTCTTAAAAGTTGATTAATCTTATGACGCAGGTCTTATTTTGAGTTACCAAGGGGTCCGTAAGTGGCAGACACTCAAGCGTTTTCTCACAGTCAACAGATACAGGAGGAGAAAGAAAATGCCCATTTCACACTAGGAGCTCAAGTAGCATTTTTTAATGGTGAATTCTCAGGGCTGAGTGAATTTCTCTGTCTGGCAGTGGATACATTAGTTGTTCCTGTGCACAAGCCCTTGGGTTGTGGGGTAGAAGGAACAATGACTGTAATTTAATCAAGTCTGACATTTTAATAAATGCACTGACAAATAAGGATAAAATACCAATTTTGATTTAATAGAGCCACCTATCCTTAACGTTTTTATTTGGCTGTGCCAAGTATTTATTACTGCTTGATGGTTTTATGTATTTAATTTATAGTGAGATAAGAAAGCTTATTTTATTTCATTTAACAGCGAATTACAAAAGTCTGAGGTCATTGTTCTCACATAAAAATATTTGAAGTGAATTTACAATATTTGTCTTCGCTCATGTGTAATTACAGTTTTTGGTGTTCACAGAGGATAAAAGTCATTTATGGGCAGTTGTGTGTTTGAGGAATAATCTGATGATTGTATAATTTGTCTTTTGTCATAGAGTCTCCTGATACGGTATTAAAATGCGTATATCCTATTCAAGTTTCCTACAGTTTGTGAAGGGAAGCTTCTCTTTGTAGTGTCACAAATGCAAAATTGATATCAACTTCTCTAAATAAATAATTATGAGGACATCAAATCTAGAAAAAAAAAAAAAAAAAACCCTGCCAGTAACCTCCATTTATGTAAGCACAAATGAAGTGGAAACTGCAAAGATCACAGCCAAGTGTCTGTGAAGAAAAACTGCTGCTAGGATAAGATTTTCCCCGTTGTTTAAGGTGTCTGTGACATGGAAAACTGGAAATAATAAATCCAGACTATTCTGTCGGAAAGTGCTTACTTTAATGAAGAATCTGAAGAAACGCTTAGGAAATGAAAATCTTAAGAGAAACACTTCTCTTCATTTTAGCATTAGTCAGTGTAATATTTTAACTCCTCGAAGGCCCGATATATCCAAAATTAGTTGAGGGAAACTTCACTCATCACAGAAAATTGGAGAAAGAGTAGAAGAGAAATAAAATCCACACTGGAGTCTTCCTTCATCCAATTATTTTACTTGGACTCTTTAGTGTGAAATACGTGTTTCAGATTTTATAGTTTTCAAAGTCCATCTACATTTATTGTCTTACTTAATGCTTATCAAAAAAGTGTCGTATGAGATGTGTGCTCTCAGTAATCGCAGTCACAGTTTTTGGGTACTGGGAGTCAGGCACCAGGCTCAGCGTGTTGTGTGCCATCTCTGGGCCTTTCAAGAACCCCTCAGCTTCGTTGTAAGGACCCTGCCTTAGTCAAGAGGAAAATGCCTGAGGCTGGCTGTGGGTCTTTCTTCAGGAGTCATGGAATTAGTATGCACCAGACAAAATATGAAAGCCCATCCTATTCTACTTTAACTGTCGCCGTATATTTTAAATTGCTTCCTCTTTTACAACAAGATCTAAAAGTGTTAAAGAACACACATTTTCTACTGAGTTACCACAGGTCACACAAAGATAAACAAGACATTTTACAATATAATAGGAGAAGCAGACATTTCATACACAACTGTAATAAAAAGAATGTTTTGAATGATGAAGTATACTAGGAGGAGTATACAATACTAGGGATTTATTAAAGAGGAAGCAATTAATTTGTGCTGGAGGGAATAAGAAAGATCATTTGAGGCCCTGCCGGGTGAGCTGGGACCTGAAGGGTGAATAGGAGTTTGTCAAGGAGAGAAGTCAAGTATGATGAATTCAAAGGAAGATATAAGACTGGAAGGGAACCTGGGGAGGGGAAGGTGGAAATCCACTAGATGATACAATTAGAATTATATCAGGTTGGTGCAAAAGTAATTGAAAGTAATGGCAAACACCGTGATTACTTTTGCACCAACCTAATAACTAACAAACAAATATAAACTACAAGAGATGAAGAAAAAAATTAAAAGGACCAGAGAATATTGTGTGTTTCTTAGTGGCCCAGAAGAATGGGATGAACTAAGAGGTGGGAGTACAAGAGGAAGAATATCTCCCTAAAGTAGAGAGGTTGGATTTGATGGTTGTTTATTTCTAGAGGCGGAGATGGTAAAAGAAAGAACAAAGATGCCACCGAGGTCTCTGGCAGTAAAGACAGGAAGAGAGAAGGATCAGCAGATCGACAGGGTAATAGACGATGGTTTCCTTGTGTGCAGTGGGCCACTGGGTTTGGCAACAATAAGATCGTTGACGTTGAAGGAATTATCTTAATGAATGATAATCCAATTGTAATGTTGAAGAATATGTGAAAATTGAGGAAGCTGAACCATGCACATGTGAAATACTTTTTTGTCTTCCAAATTGTATCTAACTTGGCAGAGGAGAAAGAATGAATACACGGGCAATGCTAGCTGGTCTAATAATGATGTTGATGAGAATGGCTAAGAGTGATTGAGCTCATACCAGGAGCCAGGTGTTACCTGAGTATTTTCCCATTTACCTTCTTAGCACCCTCATGATTTTCTTTCTAATGAGGAAGGGAAAATATATGTGGAACTTAACAGAGAGTGATCAGCCATGTGGCAGAGAAGTTTCAGGACTCAGGTATCTGGGCCTGGGTGAGAAAATGGACTCACAACAGGAGCTGGAGTGGAAACAGTATGCCATTAATGTTGCATAGCACTTTGTACATGCCTCTGTTGCAGGTGGACTGTAGCCACTGTCTAAGATGTGGTGTGGAGGCAGAAGTTTGACAATTACCTTCCAATGGTCCTTCATTAGAAAAGGAGACTTTATAAGGTGGATTTCTCTTTCTAGGATTGTTGTAGAAATGTGGTTAGTGATAGAAAATGTAATGCACCAAGAAGCTAATGTTTTTAAAAGTGGTTAGAGCCCTGTTTCAAGACTAATGCTTAGTAAGAAGTCCAATAATATTAGCTCTTACTATTACTATCGTCATCCATCCATCGAGCCAGTAAATATGAATGCTATCTACTTGGCAGGGGTGAATCCAGAGATACAAGATGTAGAATTTGCTGCGAAGAATAGTATAATGGGAAATGGAGGCAAAGTTGACAACTACAGAGGGTACTGACCCATTTCAGAAGAGATTGAATGAATTATAACATCTCGAATGGTGTGCACTTTTTTTTTTTTTTTTTTTTTTTTTTTGAGATGGAGTCTCGCTCTGTTACCCAGGCTGGAGTGCAGTGGCACGATCTCAGCTCACTGCAGCCTCTGCCTCCCGGGTTCAAGCAATTCTCCTGCCTTAGACTCTGAGTAGCTGAGACTACAGGTGCGCACCCCCACACCCGGCTAATTTTTGTGTTTTTAGTAGAGATGGGGTTTCACTATGTTGGCCAAGATGGTTTTGATCTCCTGACCTTGTGATCTGCCTGCCTTGGTCTCCCAAAGTGTTGCGATCACAGGTGTGAGCCACCATGCCTGGTCAGTGTGCACTTTCTAAACCTTCAAGACAGAAGAAATAAAAGACAAATAGAGTTGAATGCATTAGTATTTACAATTCTCAAACTGAATAAGAAATCAAATTAGGAGGCAAACAAGCTCTAAGTATGATTTGTAGCAAACTATAGGAAACATATACTAAAGATTTTAGTATATAATGGTATCATTTAATCTGCTAAGAAATGAGTAAGCACCTCATAGATTAGTGATCAATGTATGTGATCATTTACTAAATAGTAATGAAAATGTCTAAAGGAAAACAAAAATATTACAACTTAGAAATGCAAATTAAATCCATCATGAGTTACCTTTTCACTTGGCAAATAAAACAGAGATTTTTGATATTTTCAGTGACTGTCAATTTCCAGTGAAATGGATTAGCTCATGCATGATCAACAAGAATATAAATGGTGCAATCCGTTGAAAAACCAACTTGGCAATGTGAAAGTCTACATCTGAGGGCCTGTACTACTGAAATGATATTAAATATGATGAAGGCAATGTACATTTTTATTTGAAGTGGTGGAAAGTTGGTGCAATCAAAATACCCATTTAGAAGTGGGGAGTGGTTAGGTAAACAGTGGTTCTAAGGGAACATTTAGAAGGACGTTAGTAATGTTTATTTAGCAGCATGGAAATTACTCACAAAACATCATTAAAGAAATAAAGCAGGATCCAAAAACTGTGTATTTAAAATGTTAAAATAATGATATTCAGAATAAAATAATTTTATTGTTGTTAATGATTATCTTTGAGTAACAGGCCTCTAAGCAATTTTTTTTCTTTGGATTTTTCAGTACTTTGCAAATATTATTTAGTTGGAATCTAACTCATGAGCATGAGTTACGTGCAATCAATTTCATCACCAACTCAAATTTGATTAGCATTTTCAAATATTCACTAAGGTATCTTGATTTTTTCACAATAATTTGTAAGATAGGGCTAGAAGTATATTTTTCTTTTAGAGATAACAAAACGGGGAACATGACAGCTCAATATTAAAAATATTATTTTAGAAAAACGTCGTAAGAAACTTCATAAGAAAGAAACACAGGAAGAGAGGAATAAATAAAGTCACCTTTACAAATTAGTTTCTATATATATTTTATAACAATATCTCAGGAATTTGGGGAGAGAGAGAGAATGGCAGGAGGCAAAGTTCTGGAAGAAAATAAATTGCATGTTCTCTTTTCTTCAAAAGCGCCTGGGTACCAAGAAAACAAACAAAAACTACCTAGAAATCTTGTTAGCAGACCGGAAGTTTTTGGTTCAGGTAGGTAAGGAGAGCCATACAATTAGAATACATTTATTGTTCGTGACCAGCCTTACTAACCTGGAGAAACCCCATCTCTACCAAAAATACAAAAAAATTGGCCGGGGGTGGTGGCGGGCGCCTGTAATCCCAGCTATTCCAGAGGCCGAGGCAGGAGAATCGCTTGAACCCGGGAGGTAGAGGTTGCGGTGAGCCAAGATCGCGCCATGGCACTCCAGCCTGGGCGAAAAGAGCTAAACTCCATCTAAAAAAGCAAAACAAAACAAAACAAAAAAAGCATTTATTGAGAAGGCATCATTGAAGTTGACATGATGAATCAGGATGTTTTTCTCAGCATCCACATAACAGGAAAAGGCCTAGCACATAGTGATAACATAGTAAAAATGGCAACATTAATAGTAAGCAACATAATAAATGCTCAATAAATGTTTCTTTTCTAAATCTGCCTCCATCAGGTTATCTACTGTTGGTTCTGTAAGGGAGACACAATGTAAAATTCACTTTCTAGATCGGAGGAGTTTTAGTCACTGATTAGTCAAATTATTAACTTTAAAATGATTATATATAAAGTAGCATGTGCATATTAAATTATTAGCATATTAGATTGGAGTCTAGAATAGATTCCATTCAATAATTTTTCAGATTTAATGAATTATTGTATGAAGTTATTGAGGAGTGACATGTAATATTGATTATGAGGTTTGGGGAAAGATAATTGATATATTAAAACATGAACACTCTATCAAGTTTGTAATAGGTCTGAGCTCTATTTTATCTCATATAAGAAAAGGTTCCCTAAGTTGTCTGAAACCTGAAATAGTTTCTTAGAAACACTTAAAATGATATAATAACTGATTTCTCTCCTCATGATTAAAATATTGCTGTAGGCTATTGTTACAAGGCAATTTAAAAGGGATAGAACTATTGATAATAATCATTACCATAAAGCATCAACAGTTTTTTTTTGTTTTTTGTTTAGTTTTGTTTTCAATCTTAAAATCAGGTGCAGCGTGAAAACAGAGACTAGACAATGAGCTAGACCCAGAAACTTTAGACCAAAACTCTTCATACATCAACATTAGAAATGGAGGACTTTTCTAGTTTTAACACACCGTGGTCTGACAATCTTTAGTATCAAGAAGTATGAAGTGGAATATCAGATTTTTTCAGCCACAGAATGAATACCTAGCCTTCTATTTGATTTTAACACAACGGCTCTGTTTATTATAACCGTTTGTTACCATAAAAGTATAAACTGAAAGGTAGCAATGATGGGTGAGTGTAATATATTACATTAAATAAACTTGTCCTGTGAGCAGAACATGGAAAACTCTGTTTACATTACAGTAAGCTGTTTTCTGCTGCATTTACAATTCTGCTGTGCAAATAAATTAACGGGGCTTATGACAGCTCAATTTACTTTTTCTGGTGAAACCCCAAAGACATTATTACTATAATTTTAGCATATTTAACTCTATATAGGTATTTAGTAATGCAATAATCAAACAAGTCTTTTGAAAGGAAAGTGTATTTTAGCTGATCATTTCGATAAAGAACAAAAGAAAATTACTACATAAAGACCAGAACAATACAATCCAACACACATTAAACCTGCAAAGGAGGTGACTATGAAAGTCATTATATGAGCTTGTAGGAGACTTTAAAAATGGAAGGGTGGGTACTATTTAGAAAATGATTTGTTATACTCTACTCCACTAGTTGATCTAGATAGCAACTTTAATTTGGACCAAAAGTAAAAGTGGTAGGGGGTGAAATTTGCAGATGGTTCCAAATTCTCTTTTGTATTAAGTAGAAAGATGCTACTAAGATACAAGTTAGTTAATTATAGTATTTACTGTACTTAAAGCTGAGACTTAATTTTCTCAGCTTTCTATTTAGGATGAATTGTCACATTGTGTTGAGTGTGAGTGTGTGTGTGTGTATGCATATTGTGGGTGTGTATAAAATTGCATCATAGAGGCAGTATATCAAAGGGAAGTGGAAAGAGACATAGGTTCGGATGAAGACCTAAATTCAAGTCCCTGCGTGTTAGGAAGGTGATCACTTAAGCAACGTGAGCTACTAGGGGTTGAGTTCCGGCTTTCAAATTGTGTTGTGTTAATTTAGAATTACATGGGTGCACTGGACCAGTTAACAATATAGGAAATAGATACCACTGTCTTAAGCATTTCATGGCTGTTTTTGCACATTGTTGCCTTTGTCAAGAACACGTTTTGCACGTTGTTGCCTTTGTCAATTGCGTGTTTTGCCCTTCCTCCTCCCTATGAGTGTCTTGTTATCCTTCTATGCTCATTTCAAATATTCCTCCTGAAGTTTTTCTCTAAAGAATTTTTAGTTGTGTCTTATTTAAAAAAGATAATTGATTTTGAATGAAACTTAAGTACCTTGTGGAAAATTACACAAATAAAAAGGTCAAAGTAAATACCACTCATAACTCCTTGAATTAGGGATAAATATCATTAGCATTTTGCTATTTCTTTTCTTTCCAGTTTTATTTTCTGCAAATTCATATTTCCCCTCCAAAGAACAAACAATAATAACAAAAAAAAAACTTAGGAATTTATTTGTATACTTTTATATTCTCTTTTAACATTAAATCACGTCCATTTTTTCGTATCTTTATTCTTATAAAGCATGATTTTCAGATCTTCATAGTAGTTCATCCCAGATGTATAGCATAATTAATAGCTGCTTTTTTTTTTTGGCCATTGGGGTTGCTTAAAATATTATAAGCAAAGCATGAAAACATTCTTATAAATTGTTCTTGTCCAGGTATAATACTATTTCTGCAGGACAAATTCCTAGAAGAATTCCTGGGTACCTACATTTTTTATCCTTTTGAAATATATTGCCAAATGGGCCCCTAGAGAAATTGCATCATTTTTTGCATTTCTGCCAGCTCTAGGCAGTAATGGCCATTTTCACTGTGGCTTTTCCTGCAAGGGCAGGACGCATCACCCTGTATTTTAACAATGTATTTACTTGTCTTTCTCTGGCCACTGGACTACAAACACCTATGAGGCAAGAGCTGTATCCTACTCATTTTTAATGCTAGGGTCTAGCATGGAGACTACCATGAAAAATAAGTGCTAAGTTAGCATTTGTAGAATGAATTATAGTTTTCTAGTTTGTTTCTGTTCTGTTTATCTTATTTTTCTGTATGTTGCTTCTTGCCAATGATATTAAACAATATGAAATACTGCCATTTCTGACACCTCATTAAATAATCCTGTGATTGCAGTATTTTAATTTTAGGACTAGATTTGATCTGGTCTGGGACAGATGATTTCCTTTACTACAATGTTAGCAGTATAGAACTAAATATGGTTTTTTTTTTTTTTTATTATACTTTAAGTTCGAGGGTACATGTGCATAACGTGCAGGTTTGTTACACATGTATAGTTGTGCCATGTTGGTGTGCTGCACCCATCAACTCGTCAGCACCCATCAACTCGTCATTTACATCAGGTATAACTCCCAATGCAATCCCTCCCCCCCTTCTCCCTTCCCCCTCCCCGTGATAGGCCCCGGTGTGTGATGTTCCCCTTCCTGAGTCCAAGTGATCTCATTGTTCAGTTCCCACCTATGAGTGAGAACATGCGGTGTTTGGTTTTCTGTTCTTGTGATAGTTTGCTAAGAATCATGGTTTCCAGCTGCATCCATGTCCCTACAAAGGACACAAACTCATCCTTTTTTATGGCTGCATAGTATTCCATGGTGTATATGTGCCACATTTTCTTAATCCAGTCTGTCATACCATGCTCATGGATAGGAAGAATCAATATCGTGAAAATGGCCATACTGCCCAAGGTCATTTATAGATTCAATGCCATCCCCATCAAGCTACCAATGAGTTTCTTCACAGAATTGGAAAAAACTGCTTTAAAGTTCATATGGAACCAAAAAAGAGCCCGCATTTCCAAGACAATCCTAAGTCAAAAGAACAAAGCTGGAGGCATCACGATACCTGACCTCAAACTATAAATATGGTTTTAAAAGTAGGTTTATATTTACTCTACTTTTTTTTTTTTTCTTTTGAGACAGAGTCTCGCTCTGTCGCCCAGGCTGGAGTGCAGTGGTGCGATCTCGGCTCGCTGCAAGCTCCACCTCCTGGATTCACGCCCTTCTCCTGCCTCAGCCTCCCTAGTAGCTGGGACTACAGGCGCCCACTGCCACGCCCGGCTAATTTTTTATATTTTTGTAGAGATGGGGTTTCACCCCATCTCGATCTCCTGACCTTGTGATCCACCCGCCTCAGCCTACTCTACTTTCAATGATAAGTCATTTAGAAGTTTTTAGAAAAAAAAAAAATGACTTTAGATATAAAAACATCTTTATTTAAAAAAAGAAGAAAATGGGACAGACTCTCCTGGCAATGCATGCAGGTCCCATGCTGATTAATGTACATGTT
>NW_022144263.1:0-19409 GCF_007565055.1 Rhinopithecus roxellana
TTCTTCTGATAGCAGTATAGATACTGAGTCTGGAACCTCAATTTACTGACATGAACCCTTCACAAAAACAAAGTATTTTTAGTAATATACATTTTGTACACAGAGTTTGACAACACTGGGCATTTGCTGACTTGCCTTGATTATATAGAGTTCCTTAAGTACAAGATCCTATATTCTTAGAATTCCATCAACCTTATCAGACACATATATGCTGATAAAGAGCCTTGTACGATGTTCAGCACCCAGTGGACACCCAGTGAAAATTAACTGATGATGATGAATTATACTAGCTTTTAAGCTGTCACTTGATCCCAGCATATAACAACCTTCCTGAATAAATCAAGCAACAGTTTGGTATTCAATACCATTATAAACTTCATCCTTCACCTTCCTGAGTCTAGGGAATTGCTGTAAAAGCATAATATAAGGATGGTGGAACTGTAGCAAGGATTCAAGAAATTCACTCTGTTGTAACAAGGGAATTAAAGATTCAGTTACAGATATCATACTATGTGTAGAGAAATGCATCAAAAATACTAGTTAAGTAACCTTTTTGAAAACAGCGTCAGAAAAGTCAAAGTCAAATTATGTATCTAAAGTTCCTTCCTCCTTGTAATAAAAGCAAACCCAACTTAATATACAAGTGAAACTGTTATCTCCTTGAGATTAGGGCAGTGGGAATGCAAATGAAGTTCCAGTTATGAGATATGGAATTAGGTAGAGGAGCATACAGATTGCTAACTGAACACTTAAAAAATTAAACTTATTTCTGGTGGTTTACACAAGGTAAATCAGAAGAAAATCAATTCTATTGTTATACATTTACAAAGCTTTAATAGTAGTGCTCATAGCCCTCAAAGTTCATTGGTGAGTAGTTGTTACTAGGAGGGCTTCCATAAATTCCCTTAAAATGCAGACTGAGAAAAAGAAATCTTTGTGCTTTAATTCTAATAACAGTTCTCATTATAGATGGCCCTCTGATATAATTTGGTAATTTAGCACTGCAAGCAAAGTTCTAAGAATTGACTTAGGAAAAAACTGGGATGGTGCTAATTATCTTGTCCAACCCATATAGAAGATCTGGTGAGTTTCTTCCATAAAGAAATAATGAACAAGCTGCTTATCTCACATAAACGAACAACAATATTCAGATAAATCATGCAACAAAAGTTTCCAAACTTGTAGAAGTAGATTCACATATACGATTTTTAAATTCTTTGTTATATGTGAAAGATAGCTTAAACATAATGAAAATTTCTAGCACATAAATGTAAGTAAAAATGACACTATTTTCTCATTATTCTCATTTGCTTTCTCCTGAGGTTAAAATCTTGCCCACGTTTTAATTTTTTGGAGCATGATTTGGGGGGTATGAATTCTAGATTTTGTCTTCATCAAAGTAGCAAGACAATTTTAAACTCCTGAGAATAAAATGTTACTTAACATATAAGCATCTGCAAATAGCACAGAAAGACAAACTCATTAACAACATTTCGAGACTAACACAATTGAGGCTGGGCACAGTGGCTCATGCCTGTAATCCCAGCACTTTGGGAGGCTGAGGCAGGAGGATCCCTTGAGCCTACAACTTTGACACCAGCCTGGGCAACATAGCGAGACTCTATCTTTTTAAAAAGAATGGGGCATGGTGGCATGTGCCTGTGGTCTCAGCAACTCGAGAGGCTAAGGTGTTAGAATTGCTTGACACTGGGAAGTCTAGGCTACAGTAAGCTGAGATTGCACCACTCCAGCCTGGACAACAAAAGAGACTCCATCAAAAAAAAAGAAAAGAAAAGAAATAAAAGTTTAACATGATTGAGACCATTTACACAGATGTTTTTCCTCTAATTGTGCCATTAAAACCCACTAAATCTCTCAAGGTAACTTTGGCTGCAAACTGACCTTAAATACATTATATAATACTTGTTTGATATACTATGGTGCCAGGCACCATTCTAGGAATAAGGGATGTTACAAAGAATAAACATACAAAGACCTGGCCCTCATAGAGCTTACAATTATTTATCATCTCACATAACAGAAAATCCAAAAATAGGGCAGCTGTACTATTATTCATTTCACAGCTTTACATCATGAAAGACAAAGGTTCCATATGTTTACAGTAATCTCCAGCATGTCAACTTTCTCATCTGACTGTTGCCCTCATAGTTATGAGTCTATGATGCAGCTTCAGGTATTTCATCAAAGAATGACATCAAGCCTTGAAAAAAGGAGGCATTCTCCCTTAATGTCTTTTTCTAAAAATATTTAAAAACCTTTTTCCAGAAACCCTCCAGGAGATGTCCTCTCACATCTCATTGGTCAGCACTGAGTCACAGTCTGACCCCCAAACCAGTCACTTGCAAGGGAAACAGGATGACCGTGACTGGCTGAAACTAATCAGAATCTTTTCACCTGACTTTGGTACATCTGAACAAAATCTGTAATCTCTTAAGAAAGAAGCAAATGTTCAGAGAGTAACAAGCAATTTCAACTGCATCAACACTTTTTAAAAAATTTAAACACAGAAAGTATTGGGAATAATATATAACACCCAGAAATTTACCAGAATTTTAAAAATTTGAAACTTTTTACATATTTGCTTTAAGTAGGTATATTTAATTTTTTTATTAAAAAAAGATCCAACGCACTTTTTTGAATGACTGAGTATTAGCACCTTCATCCCTTAACATCACTAAGAAGCTAAATTCTGTCCATTAACAATCTCTTAGAATAGGTCCTCTCCTCCATATTGTTCTATCACTACTAACCAGGCTTCCCAGATACAACTTCTACATACACTCTACAGGCCTAACCCTGCCCTGCCACATCAAAATCTCCAGGGAATGGAACCCAGAAATAATATTGAAAAAAGCTTTCACGTGATCCTGATGTACAACCAGATTTCAAACTATTGCTCTAGTATAAACTGTTATTCTGTAAATATTATTTTATTCTTTTATTATAGTGTTTAGTGACACAAACAACCTGTTCTTTTTGATATATTGTTGGTGGGAGCTGTAGTCATGTGACTGTGGGTTGTAAAAAGTCAAGATGACGCCTTCCACCAGGACTCAACAGCCTGAAGTGCAGGTGGGTGCTTCAAAAATGTTATCTTGGTGATTTTGTCTTGAAGATAGAAAAAATTACCATATTAAAATGACATCACCCATTTTGGTTGTGTCTTTCCTTTTCTTTTCTTTCCTTTTCTTTTTTTTTTTTTTTTCCTGACTAGGATATCAGAGTGAGCACAATGAGCACACACTCTCCCAATCATAAATCAGAAGCAACAACAGGCTCACAATTTCAACACAGCCAGCCCAGTGGCACTCACAAATCATTCTTTACCTTCGGGAATTTACTTTGATAATGTAAAACACTATTATTGTTGACATTATAAAGAACTAATTTTGCTACAAAAAATAAATAATATACCCTACTAAAACTAAATTTATTTTCTAAATTTTTTTATTTAAATTTATTTTTCTAAATTTGCTCAAAAGATTGCTTTCATTAATAAAATTCTGAAATTTAATCAATGCTTATCTTCAATGACAATGACATCTGGCAAATATGTGAAACACTAAAGTAACTTTAAAGAAATTTGAGTTTTAAACGTTCTCTCTAGAAAACAGCATCCTTTTGGCATACTGTACATATATAGAAAAATTATAACCTGAAGCAACACTGTATGGAGGTATGTTATTCTATTTTGCATGTGATACATTTTAACCAAAGTACTCTTCTAGGGGAAAACAAAAGCAAAACTAAGAAATAGTGTCATAATACAAGGATAAAATGTAAGAAAAAATGAAATAATAAAGTAGGGAAAGATACAACCAAATGAGAGATAAAGAAAATATTACTTATTCTCATACAATAAACTTTTATTGAGCACCTAATAATATCCAGAAGACTCTGTGCTAGTTAATAGAGGTCAGAGAGGGAATAAATCTCAAAAACTCTCCCAGATTACAAAATGGGCCCATCCCTGCTCATCCCCCACCACCTGTCACTAACTGAATCAGTAGCCTTTGCTGTGTGCCTTGCACACAAATATCTCTCAGATGTCAACTGTGTTCCATAATCCATTTTTGCCTTTCCATCTTCCTTGCCAACATCAATTTAAGTCTTCATCATCTCTTATCTAGGTTATCTTGGTCTCCTAACCTGAACTCCCGGCCTCCAGATTTTCTCTTCCAGTCCATCTTCCATTTCACTGCCAAAAATACATTTCTAAAAAATAAAACCAAAAGCAAAACTTGTTTACACTAATGTCCTAGATGAAAGCTCCAGTATTTACCTACCGCCAGGATAAAATCACAACTCAGTAGCTTCTTCCAAACTCTTCACAGTATTGCTCCAAACTCCTATGCCATTGTTTTCTCTTGTTTTCCCATGCCCTAGCTACACTGAATTTCTCCTAATTCCCAAATATCATAATCTTTTCATGCCTCTAGGCCTTGCACCTACTACTCCTCTCCTTGGAATGCCCTTCACTACCTCTTACTCTTACATTAACACTTAGGTGAAATGTCATCTACTATCTGCCTTTGCTAAGTGGTTCCCCTGGGAACCTTGTGGCTCTCTCCTCTGCTTCTATAGCAAAATTTGTTTAAAGATCTATCCTCTCCACCAAACGGTATGCTTTTCCATAACAAGAAACATTCCACTCTTTCATTCATATAGTCACTCAACAAACATTTATTAAATGACACGTGGAAGTCCACACACATACAGTGCTATTCCTCTGATCCAGCACTGAGAATAGTGGCCACATAGAAAAATGACATCAAGGGTCCAGGCGTGGTGGGTCACACCTGTAATCCTAGCACTTTGGGAGGCCTAGGCAGGTGGATAACGAGGTCACGAGTTCGAGACCAGCCTGGCCAATATGGGGAAACTCTGTGTCTACTAAAAATACAAAAATTAGCTGAGCATGGTGGCAGATGCCTGTAATCCCAGCTACTCGGGAGGCTGAGGCAGGAGAATTGCTTGAACCTAGGAGGCGGAGGTTTTGCAGTGGGTCAAGATCATGCCATGGCACTCCAGCAATGGGTGACAGAGTGAGACCCTGAAAGAAAGAAGAGAGAAAAAAGAGGAGAAAAAAGAGGAGAGGAAGAAAGAGAGAACAGAGAGAACCGAGAAGAGAAGAGAGAAGAGAGAAAGAGGAGAGACGAGAGAGAGAGAGAAGAGAGAAAGACCTGAGAAATGAGAGAAAGAGAGAGAGAAGAGAGAGAGGAGGAGGGAGGGAGGGAGGGGAGGAGGAAGGACGGAGGAAGGAAGAAGGAAGGAAAGGAAGGAAGGAAGAAGGAAGGAAGAAGGAAGACAGGAAGGATAGGAAGGAAGGAAGGAAGGGAAGGAAGGACATCAAGGAAGAATAGGAAGACAAATATGTTCTTGCTCCCTATTTCAATTCTTAAATAAAATCTTAATAAGTACATATTGCTTACCTAGAAAAGCAAATTAAGAAAATAATGCAATTGCCTGATCCCTGTAGTTCCCTGATACAACGCTTCTTCTACTTAAGCCTGATGATATTTAAAACCTGTAGCAAGTGCCTGCCTGTTTCAAACTCCGATAAACCATCCCATGCACATAATTCACAACGCCAATTATTATTTCTAAGTCAAATGAGTTGGAAAAAATGACAATGTCATATGTATTCATCACCACAGACCTCACATTAATTCCATTAATAGTTAGAAAAATATAACTCTGTATTCCAACAGTAGACAAAAACCCATGAATAATACATGAAGCTAATAAAAAAAATAAAACAATAAAAAGATTTCAGCACTTGAAGAAAAACAGGAAGTGGAAATACCCATTATATATAGCATTATGTTTTATTTATGTTATGCATTCTTTAACCATACATTTATCTAGTAAGAACCAGACACAGTGCTAAGATGAGTTAAATAAAGGTAAACAAAAATACACTAAACATCTAAGTAAACAAAGCCCAGCACAGTGGCTCACATCTGTAATCCCAGCACTTTGGAAGGCCAAGGTGGGAGGATCAGTTGAGGCCATGAATTCAAGACCAGCTTGGGCAACATAACAAGACCCCATCTCTACAAAAACAATAAAATTAACCAGGCATGGTGGCACGTACCTGTACTCCTAGCTACTCAGGAGGCTGAGGCTGGTAGATGGCTGGAGCACAGGAGGTTGAGGCTGCAGTGAGCAATGATTGTGCCACTGCACTCCAGCCTGGATGACAGGCTGACACATCTTGCCTCAAAAACATACAAACAGATAATAGATACACAATTTTAAATTACGGCAACTAGTATAAAAGTACTACTGGCAGAGAGAATATCAAAGGAAATTTGTTAGTTTGGATGGTGAGGAACGGCATTTCAGCAAAGATCTGAAAGGGAAGGGCCCTCACAAAGACAAGGAGCAACAGCATCTCAGACCAGACTAACAACCTGCAAAGGTCTCAGACCAGACTAACCTGCAAAGCCCTGAAGCCGAACAAGGCTCAGCACATTTGCTGACCTGATGGGAAGCCAGTGTGGCTAGAGAATACACACACTGTCCTCTAGACTGTATATTTATTGCCTAATTCAAATTATAAACATTAACAAATATATTAGAAAAATCACAGACTGTACTTCCACAAACCATTCCCAGCAATAGTCTTCCAAATATTGTGCTTATTTACCATATAAGCCATTACCTTCATAAATTATTCATTTATAAGACCACTCTCAGTATAAATGACCAGAAGTTGGCTTGAATATTTATTGCAAACTAAGACACTCTCAATAAAACGTCTTCAAAGTTACATAAAGCGGCCTTCAACTGTATATAAATGTAAAATGCAACCATAATTTGGAATATTAGAAAACACTTATAGAAATTTTATACTTTAATTACTTTCCAAGAAAGAAACACATACATTCATTTCTCTGAAATACACAAGCCTATTTGAAATTGAGTGAAAATTGTTCTTAGGCTAGAGAGAATAGCATGAATGATTTGATACTCTTTAATAATGAAATGAATAGTCGTGAGGGAATCATGTTGCCATTCTTATGAATCTACTCAGATTTTAGAAAGGAGACTATTACTCTGATTTGTATCTATCTTCATATTTTAGTCTAATTTCATAAATCTGGTTCCTTTACTCAATGAAAACACATAATTCTCCAGCAGTAGTTCTCAACCTTTTTCCAACTCCACAGAGTTTATCTGAGCACCGCACATCCTTTCATCCTTTAGTAATATCCTGTGTGGTTCAAAAAACAGACTCCTCCTCCAAAGATGCTTATGTCTCCTGCCTTATGAACTTCACTGGAGAATCATAATTCTAATACCGGAAGCATGTATGGTTAGAATGATGACCAAGGGCAGTTTTTACCATAAAGTCAAAACCTTATGGGAGAACAAAATGGGCAACTTGACAGTGAATTAAATGTCTATCTATCTGGGAACTTAAAAATTCCCATTAATTTCAAGTAATTATTTTCTATTAATATAGCCTTTCAAATCCCATATCATGGTTTACAAATTGCAAGTGATTACTACATATTCTCATCGATTATCAAAGATCATTTTCAAAAGTTACAGCTCTGGCTCTGCCACTATCTGAGTATTCTTAGGCAAACTGCTTACTTCTCCGCTTCAATTTGTCAATTGAGAAACACAGAGGCTGAACACACTGATCTCTTGATCACCTTCCCTATCTTTAAATTACAAGAGTATGGATCCCTAATACATTGTCAACATGTAGAAAAACAATGTGTATATGACATGATATCAAGAAAAAATACGGAAAGAATCCATGTAAGGACCCACTTCATTATGCCTTGCAATTCAGAATCTAAGCCATCTAAATAATATTTATCAACATCATTATTAAAATTTTATTTTTCTAGAGAAACAAGTAAGAGAAGGCAGAAGGTATATCTTCAGTGGGAACATTCAGTTACAGTGAAATTAACCTGCAGGAGTGACATGGTTTGGATTTGTGTCCCTGCCCAAAGGGAGGTAAGATTAAATCTCTTCCTTTCTTTGCTTCGAGTTAAAAAACTAGGGAATAAAAGAGAATATGAAAACTAACATGTTCTCTCATTCATAATCTCTGGTTCATGGCTATCACTGATCAAGAGAGAAAGAGGTTAGGAGTGTTCATGTGTTGTTGGGAAAAAGGATTGTGTCTCATCCTTTAGAGAGTCGATTTCACTGAGTGCCCTGTGTTTAGTACGACACTTCCATGCTTGCTCTGCTATTCCAAATCTTGTACACTCTTCTTCTCAAGTCTAAATTTTATCCCATCTTCCAAGAGCCTTGGGTCCTCCAAATCTTGAGACTTTGGGGCTAGTACTGTGTTTTGTGTCATATTGACATTTAGGTTCCAGATTTTCAGAACTACAAAATCAGTTATTATTTCTCCATCTACTTGCTACCTTCAATAAATATCTTGACATATTTGATCCACTATTGTTTCCTTGTCTATGCCTCTCCTTAAACATATGTCTTTTAAAAATGTATTATTAATTTACTATAATTTAAGTGGAATTTCAAAAACCATAGAATATACATATTGAATCTGCATGTTGAACAAAATATGTTTTATTTCTTAAGAGGCAAACAAAAAAACTCCAGAAAATTTGACAAAATGTTAACACTTACTAAATATGAGTGTCTGGGACATTGGTGCTTATAATATTCTCGTGTAAAGTTTTCTATCTGATCAAGATCTTTCATTATATTTAAAAGTGAAAATTAATTTTGAAATAAAAGAGGTCTATTCAGTGAAGAAGCTCATTTTCTCATATTTAGAAATCCCTATTGATATGTGTTTGTAGGGTTTTTAAAGACTATATTTTAAAAAGGCCATGGTACACCTACTAGACTCTTTCCTGCTTACTCTTGGATAATCAGTGAGAGGATCCAGGGGCCAGGCTCTACTTTTCTCCCTGGTTCTTTGCTTAGCATCTCTGGATCAGCCTGAAAATGCAGTAAGGAAGAGGTTCTATGTTTTCCATGGCATAACTCACAAAGGCCCTGTACTTCTTTCTTTAACCAAGTGCTGGTTATTCTTGTCACTCTGTGTAACTCATATCCACCTAGAGACTCTGAGACTTAACAAAATATTTCCATTTCGATTTTCATATTTCACCCTTAACCAACCCCATGAGGGTAGTGAGGAAAGGGATTTTCTCCAAGTACATTTCACTGATGCAAAAGTTAAAGTTAAAAGACAAAGTGACTCACCCATTGTCCCACAGTGAATAAGTTTTAGTGAGGATTAGTATTCACACTTCACCTTCCCTATGTGCGCATAGTCTTTCACTATACACTGGTGTTACGTGCTGCCTGCACCTTTGCAATGTCTAACTAGGAACCTCACTCCTATTAAATAGGAAGTGGCTGATGAGAAAGGTATACTTTTAATCATTCTTTTATTTTCACTTTTCTTCCAGTCGCATTATTATTAGTAGTAGTAGTAATAGTCTATTTAGAATGTGGGAGTCAAGATAATTAGCTTACCACAGGTGTGCCTTCCAATATTCTTTTTCAAAGCACCATTCTATGTTTCTGTCTATAGTCACTGATGCTTCCACTTATTCCAAAGTCTTCCTACATAATCATTATGTGTGTGAAATTTCAGCAGTTATTTCCCAAGGCACACTAGAGTGGAAATGCAATAGGCCTGACTGACTGGAAACTCTCTAAGTTGAAATTAAGTTATCTGAATAATGAAACTTCTTTATGGCATTTTCCAAAAGACTAAGTTTTAATGTTGTATGCCAAAACAATATCATGCAGATTTGTCAAAAGGTGAGATGCACATGATAATGAGCCTGTCTTCCAAGAGAACTTTCACAAATATTTTCACATTTGTACTAATGTAAAAAGATGTGAAAATGACACTACACCTTCGATTAAGAGGAAGAAGAATAAAACCATCCCCAAATGATTTAATGTCTTCTTTGCTCTCTGAGAAATACTATTCTAGGACTATAAACCACCCATTTTTCAATTCACTGTAATTTAGTTTTCAAACACTAAAATGGACACTAAAATCTGTCATTATTACTGACCAGGCTATGATCACACCTACTCAGTCATGCCAGAGCTGTACATTCTGACTCTGAGAGCTTAGTTTTTTTAGGCTCAATAAGTAATAGTTGGTCTTGTGTTTGTTCATTTTTAGTAAAATGAAAAATTAAATTCAGAAAATGAACACTCCCACACATTTGTACTTTTTGCACGTTAAACATGTACTCTGTGAACTGTATCATTTTAAATATTTTTACTTTAACACTGTAGAAGTCATAACACAAACAAATAAAATTGAAGACGTCTTCCCAGTGAGTGTTACAACAAAACCCTCATTTCCTCTAGGCTTAAAGAGGACAAGGAACTGATCATGAACCCAGTGTTTATCAAATAAGCAAACCTGAGGAAGATGACAAACAAGGAGTGTTGAATCCTTAGCTAAGTAATGGGCTGCATATTTTAGGAAAAATCATTTTTTTGTTTGCTTGTTTGTTATTTTGTTGTTGTTGTTTTTTTCTTGAGACGGAGTTTTCACTCTTGTCACCCAGGCTGGAGTGCAATGGCGTGATCTCAGCTCACTGCCACCTCTGCCTCCTGGTTTCAAGCAATTTTCCTGCTTCAGTCTCCCAAGTAGCTGGGATTACAGGCGTGCACCATCACACCCAGCTGATTTTGTATTATTAGTAGAGATGGGGTTTCACCATGTTAGCCAGGCTGGTCTTGAACTCCTGATCTCAGGTGATCCACCTCTGCCTCCCAAAGTGCTGGGATGACAGGTGTGAACCACCACTCCCAGCCAGGAAAAGAGTTTTAAACATATTTAAGGTAACGGTGATAACCTTCATCAATTTCAGAGTAAAGACTTCACAGAATTGTGCAAAAAATAAAAAGAGTGTATTTTGTTTGTGTGTCTCCAAAAAATCCAGAGTACATGGTAAACTGTGCTTGCATATGGTCTTATGGACTGTGTATGTTGTATCCTAGTTTCCACAGAAACACTAAAGTCATTGAAGGAACTCCCTCAACGTTAGAGTGATTAGAATTCTACTCTGCAAGAACAGTTTAGTTTATAATATTTATTCTGGTAGCTAAATAGTTCCTTCCACAGAGGCAGTTTCTTCACTTTTAATAAAATCAACTTATTACAAGCTGTGTTCCTTCTGCTGTTTCTCAGCACATATTTATTTCACAACAAGTAATCCTACCTTGTGAGTGTTAGTTTTTCTGGAGTAAGTCCATGACTCACTTTTTAATAAAAGAGTAACTTTTAATAATTAATTGACCAAGCCCTATTAAATGCTTAAATACTGTGATACAGATTATTCTTACACAAGCAAATAATTATTATTGGCTTATTTGACCAAAATGGTGCCAAAAGTTGTACAGATGCAATGTTTTCCTAGCAGGCCTATAAATATTTGCTATTATCTTTGTTTTGGTAACTACTCCTAAACAAGCAAACTATGGACTTTTATACAGTAAGAATGGCTTCAAGCTGCCCCTAATAAATCTTCTTAGTCTTATGCTATATTTCCATACCATTTGAAAGAAAAAGCTGATATTACACAGTTTTGAAATACACTGTTCTCCAAAGTATTTGCTTCATCAGCGATTTATTTTAACATCCACATCTCCCTCTCAAAGGGAATTGAAACTAATTATGTATTGTCCCAAATGCCTAGATACCACTGATACCATATGAATTCATATATTATTCAAAAAGCTGATTTTTTTTTTTTTTTACTTATTAATATGACTTTTAGGTAAACTGTATCTCTATTATAAGAGACTTTGCTTTACACCAAGAATAAACTCTAGCTATAATAGTTAAGGAGACATTATTTCCAATATATCTACAAACACTTCATTGGAAGGCTGCTTATTTCAGAAATTTTTAACTAAAAAAACACAGTTTACTCCAATTCAGGAACAAAGTGTCAAAGGAAGATGAAAAGAAGCAGGTGTCTGTCATTCTTCAGAAAAATAGGCAAAATAGTTTTCATCCTTAAAAACTTTACTCATATATAACATAAACCTTGATTTCAATTTAATATATCAAGAATCTTAAGATAATAAATCATTTCTTATGACTACATCTGAAGGATTTTGAATTCCTTTCACTGTACCATTTAGCCAGACTACTGTGCAAATTATAATCATTCTTTTGTAATATTATAAACTTAGGTAAAAGTGTTACAAGTAAAACTAAAAGTAAGAAAACACATTCTGAACAATGTTGACATCTCTTGAGAAAATAACTTCCCAAAAGAGCCAAGGGTTAAGCTAAGGAGCCAATACATGGACTATCCCAAACAGACAGCCATACCTATCAGTTCCTGCGGGCCATCAGTCATAACTGTAAGAAACCACTTTCTGGAACAAGGTCTTTAAGTATTTAAATAAGTGACTAATATTCAACTTATTTTTCAAGCTTTGTTTTAGGGCAATATTTTCAGTCAAAAACCTTAATACTTGATCTGTGCTGCCCTTCAGAATTACCTGGGGGCTTACAAATGCCCAAGCCCTACCCCTAATGATTCTAAGTTCATGGGCCTAGGGTGGGTTCTGCACATCAGCATGTATTTTAATCCAAGATAAAGAGTTGAGAACCATTATTTCACACAAAAGGATATGACTATAGAATCATAATGCCTACCCCACCTCATATCATCACTTCAGTTATCAAGATTTTGCCTTGCTGCAGAAGGAAATGCATATCTATCACACATTAAAAATGGCGTATGCTAAGATTCTCTACCTATCCATTGGAATGAGACCAAGCTCTCCAGGAGGCAATAAGTAAATGCTATTAAAGAATAAAAAAAGCCTTCTTTCTAAGATGTCAAATATATATATATATATAATATATTAAGCCCAAGAACTGTTTTGAATTTAGCACAACAAAGATGGTTTCTGAAGGAGTACAGTATACTGCAATTTTTCCAACTTTTCTCTTGCCAACACAAGGGCAGAATGCAGTCTTATTAATATTGGTGGTAAAAGAGCAGTAAGTTTCAACTAGGAAAGTGTACTAGAATTGGGAGCTTGGAATAAGGTTACAACTTGGAAAAACTGTCCCCTCTCCTATGATTCCAACACTCTCTAGAGGACCATATACATCACAAAGTCCTTTCCCTACCCTTATCTCTACCCCACTCTCTATTTGAGAATCACTCTAGGGTTAAAGCTGTATGCTGAAAAAACAAGATATTAGCTGCATGGCCCTAGGCCAGTTGCTTGACTTTTCTGAGCTCAGTCTTATCGATAAATAATAATGACACTTATCCCATATGCTTGAGCTGCTGATAAGCCAGGTTAGATCAATATATGAAAAACTTCATTAACTGTAAAAAGCTATGGTAATAACATTGTTAATATTACTAATAAAAACATCCTTTAATATGAATGAACTGTGGACTGAGAAAATTAGCTCCTTAAGAGAAGTAAAGATAGTCAATCCACATTTTAAACAAATTACCATAGCTTAACTAATTGAAAGCTGTCAGTCTCCTACAGAGACGCTAAATGTAGTCAAAAGGTAAAGACTTTCATTTATTCAACAATTAACATAAATGTACTGGGAGAAAACTATGTGCATGGCCCTGGGCTGAGGGATGTGGGGGCTACAGAGCTAAATGAGACACCAATCTTACCCTTAAGGAGCCTTCAGTCCAGTAATGGAGAAGAGGGTCATAAACACCTTTATTACAATTTTGAAATAATGAGTCCTTTAGGAGAGATACAGTTAAACACTGCAAGTCCCAGATGAGGCAGAAATACACGGGCCTTGCTTGTTGAGCAAGAGACATGGAGAGACAGGTAACATGAGTGAAGCCTGGGAAAAGAAAAATACTAGACAAGTGGACAGAGGCGCAAGTAACATATTTTGGCTATGGCAAAAGTTCATGAAAGAAGCAGTAGAGAAAAAAATCAATTTATTTTAATTTTTAAAATCAGTCATCCAAATTTGTTTGATGAAAGTTTACTGTCATCCTGGAATATGCTGATTGCTTGGGGTACAACTTAGAGCCAGCAGACATTAGACATGTGAATTGCACAAATAAATTACGAACTGTGGCAACAGCTAAAAAGGAAAGGGCGTTGTGAGAAATAGGAAAAGCCATTGTAGATGGGGGTCTGGGAAGGCCTTTCTGAAGGGACAAACCTGAAGGAATATCTGGTATGCAAAAGACAAGAGGCAGAAAGGAACCCAGTGGCATCTGAGAGACTGAAAGGAAGACAACATGAACTATAGAGGCAGAAAGGGGTGAGGGGAGTGGCAAGATAGGGAGGGAAATTTCAAGCAGAAAACATGGCCTGTCAAATGCTACAGATAGAATAAGGACTGAGAAGAGCCCACTGCACTAAATGAGAAACATGACCTATCAGTCTCAAACCACTATTGCAGTAGTATTTACTAATTCTTCCAGGATACAGACCAAGATGGCTTAAGGTATCAGGCATATAGACAAGAACTGGATTTGACTACTAAGAGCTATGCTTAAATGTAAGCTACAATGACCCAGAAATGAGAGGACTAGAATATAATCTGAATTCTTATAGAACAGTAAGTGTCATAAAATCAAAAGGCAAGAATGAACCAAAAATGGAAACCAACAAAAAACTGAGAAGCAGAGACATTTCAATTGAGATTAGAGAACACATATTTATTCTATAATTAATCATCCACTACATGACACTCTTCCTCTATGCCCCACAGGCTCGGAACCTGAAGTGAGAAGACCGATGAGTGGTCTGTTACCATAGTTTCAGCATAAGCATGGCAGAAATGCCATAAGATTATGGAATTTAGGGAGATCATGAAAGATCATTTGCAGATTCCAGCTGACCATGAAAACAGTCAGGTGAAGTTGAGAAGGGGATAAGATACTACAAAGGAAAAGAACATAATTAGCAGATTAGGCACAATTATTATTAAGGAAAAGGACAGGGAGAAATGAGAATGTGAATTTCTGGTTTCAAAGCCTTAGAATGGAGCAGATCTCCATAATAAAAAATTTCAAGATATATCAATATGTTGTGTAGGGCGGAATGAGTGAAATAGGTTTAGCTGTTAGACTTGAAGTCAAGAATCAATGTGATTTCAAAGAAATGAAAAGAATCTCTACATCAGGCTGAGACTGGAAAGTCCTGACCTAGAAGGGCAAATAAGACACTAAAATCAGCTCCCTGTGTCTATGGATCTGTGGATTCAGTCAATCACAAATCAAAAATATCCAGCAGTGGGGGAAAGGTGTTTGTAACTATCCCGAACATGTGCAAAGTTTTTTTTTTAAATTATTCCCTAGACAATACAGTACAACAACTATTTACATAGCATTTACATTGTATTAGGTATTATAAGTAATCTACAGATGATTAAAGTATATTAGAAGATATGCATAAGTTATATGCAAATACCATGCCATTTTATATAAGGCACCTGAGCATCCGAATATTAGGGTATGCTCAGGGGCCCTGGAACCAAACCTCCATGGATACCGAAGGAACAACTATAGAAGAGATCACATAGCTAGAAAGTGGAGCCGAAGGCATAAAAGTCACAGCCATATCACACTCAACACCGTTTCACACAATGACTGATTGACTAAGTACTGCTATTTGATTGTCTGTGACACCTGAGAATAATATAATATCAACATCACTTCACATCCACTATCCAGGACCCAGATTGGTAACTAGCTTCAAATTTAATGTTGAAATAATCAGAAGTTCTTGTAGCCTGAAATTGTTCAGTCTACTATGAATTAGTCCAAACACATGTAGCTTTTATGGCAAAAATCAATATTATTCCAATCCTCTTTTTAAAAAATATTTTATTATACATACCTTTTTTTTTTATTTCATTGGGGTAAAATCTTTGAAATTTAATAAATTTAAAAGACAACCTTTTATTTAGAAATCAAAAAACAACTTATATGTATTTGAATAAAACATGCTGAATGACTTGTTCTTGTTCTTTAAAATATGTAAAGCTAGACTAAAAATCAACTATCACAAATTGGCTAAAATACTGAAAACTTAAATATGTAAGAATATGGGTTTAATCTTCCATGTTCAGTAGTAAATATTTTTACACAAAACCATTTGATAAGACTTAAAAATCTACTGAATATGGGAGAAGCGTAATAATAAGAACTCAACTCACAAAGAATAGAAAGAAAATGGTAATTATTAATAATCACACCATTCGTTGGGTGTGTTGTTGTTGCCACTGCTGCCTACATTATCAGTCTCCTTTGTAATTATGACAGCGCCTTTGCAATGCTGAAGGAATATCGTGAAGATAACCTGCAAAGACAGGCCTACACATAAATGATACATTAATATTTTTCATAGACAGGGAATGATGGGCAGCATCCGAAGTATAATCTTATTATGATCACACTGGCATGAATCAATTATTCATGACAATTTCAGATGGTGGGAATCTTTTTTTCTCTTAAATTTTCTAATAGGAGTTCTCACAAGTTCTCATGAACCATGGAAAATATACTTAATTAAAGAATGTTCCAAAGCAGAACAAATTTCTCTACCCACTCTCTTCTATGGTTAACTTTAATGTAATTTTCACCCTCTAGGACAGCATCTGTGTGTTTTAGAAGAGATTTCCCTTGACTTCTGGGTATCTTGCTGCAGAACTCAGGGACCTGGAAAAAATCCAGCCTTTGGTGGAAAACTGTGGAGCATGGATTTGTCACTAACTCCTTAAAGACTAATAAAAAAAAAAAAAAAAAAAAAAAAAAAAAAAAACAAGGGAGGGGGGCAAATCAGGTACTGATTCTCAGCTTGCTAGAGAGGGATTTCCACCAGCCCCTCTCATTCTGATAGACCCCTACATGCTGTACTGAGCCTTGGATAAAACTGGAAGCAGGTCTTCCTGCCTTCTGCTGGCTGTGGCCAGCTAAGAGCTGAGAACCACTGCCTTCCGGAGCTTGCTCATGGCAATTGTTTCACATAGCTATACAAGTTACTCACGTTTGTGACTAGCATAGCAACTGATTTGCCCAAGCCTAGAAAAACTCCTTCTTTCCTGAATTCTTGGAATTTACTGATAAAACAATTATAAAATAGATACAGAATATTACTTTATGTTTACCAGAAATGGAGTCCCACTCCTTCAATGCCTACAGCCAGGCCCAGCATCATGGGTGTGAAACTATGCAGTTGCGGAAAGCCCTGTACTTATAAGGACTCCCATGCCTGCCTTAATGTTTTGCTGTTGTTCTCTTGAAATTCGTAATAATGTTTTAATAAGAGACCCTGCGTTCTCATTCTGCACTGCCCTCCATCTTCCAAATCATGTAGCTGGTCCTGTCTCCTACAGAACCTGGAGGAAGCTGAATGTCCTGGTCTACCCATAAACTGAAGCATCTTCTACAGGTGACTGGGCTCTAATGCTACTTTGAAGAGCTGGTACCCCACCCTGATATTTTGCCATATCATGAGATAATTTTCTTTTAAAAATATTTTTGTTTTAATATAATAAAATAATTCACTTCATGGGGAAAAAAACACAGAAAAGAGAATACAGAACATTAAGTAGGAGTCCTCTTCACCCATATGCTTTCACTCAGCTTCATCTAACTCCCCAAAGGTAACTATTGTGAGGAAATGGATCTATATCTTGCATTAAGAAAAAATAAACACACATGTATAATTTGATGTTAATCTTTCCTTCATATACATATGTGCCTATATGTACACACACACATACATGTTTTTTTTTTAATTATAATTTTGTATATCTACTAGACTAAATGGAGAAGACTCTTTAGAATCTTACAATAATGAAGACTGGTTCAAAAAAAATCTGTATTTTTTTCCCAGTTATTTCAGGGACCTCACCTTAGAGAATATGAAACTACTATTCCATTCATCCCCAACAGGTGACTGACATTTGGCCAAAGCAGCAAAGAACCAGAGATGACCAAACCAACTGGCTATTCTTTCTAAACCATTTGTCTTTCTTTTCTTTTCTTTTTTTCTTTTTTAGACAGGGTTTCCCTCTGTCGCCCATGCTGGAATACAGTGATGCAATCACAGTTCACTGCAGTCTCGACCTCCTAGGCTCAAGCTATCTTCCCACCTCAGCCTCCCAAGTAACTGGGACTACAGGCAGGCACCACCATGTCTAGCTAATGATTGTTTTGTGTGTTTGTTTTGTTTTATGGAGTCAGGGTTTCACTATATTGCCCTGGCTTGGCTCAAACTCCTGAAATCAAGCAATCCTCATGCCTTGGCTTCCCGAAGTGCTGGGATTACAGGTGTGAGCCACTGTGCCTGGCCCCTCCTGAACCTTTAAGGTTCAATGAGGCATTTGAAATTCAAGAAACATTGATTAAAAACCCAGCTTTAGCTATTATTGGATATATTTGATTAAAAGAAACCTCTAGATCTCCTCTTCCCCGACTGTTATACATGGCAATTTTTATGCAGCCTTTTCCGAATATAGCACTTTTAGTTCGGGAGAAACTATTTCAGTCACTCATCCTCCTTATGACTATACTTTGAGCCTTTACCTTCCCTGAGGCTATTCCAACTCAGAAATCTTAAATTCATACTTCTCATTCTCATACTGCATCTTCTCTTCCCATATTTTCTATTTATCTATATATCTATACCTGTTTTATTTCTGAAACAACAGGGAACTTATGGACTATTAACCCCTCTGATGTTTTTTCTTATTTGTGATAGCCTTCTTGTCTTTATTTCCTTCCCTACACATTTATAGCCACAGCTCATCACTTCACACCCTCTTTGGACAACATCCACAAATCATTTGCCCCACTGTCATTTCATCACAACTATCACTTGTCCAAACTAAAACCTTGGCCTCACTCTCAGCACCTGTAATTCCTTTCACCCTCCACGTCTTACTGACTGCGTCCCATAGAAAGCTGACTCCATCTCCTCCTTGTAATCCTACCTGTCATTACCCCACTCCAAGACACCTTCCTTTCTCAGAGGGATTACACAACAGTCTTCCAGTTGATCTCTTAATGCCTTCAGTCCTTCCCATTCCTATTTATTTTCTCAGTGTTTCAAGAGTCATCATCCTAAACTATAGCCAAACTAAACACACTGTTGATTAGGTCACTACTCCCTTCAATACTTTCTATCTTCCCTTAGGTCTTTAACAGATTCTTTCTCTCTCATCTCTCTCCACGCCTCATCTAACATTTACATCCCAGTTTACACAAAACTTCCCCAGCTCTCCTGAAAATGGCCATGTCCTGTCTTACCTCTAGAACTGTAGGTGTGCTGTGCTTTGGGCTTTAACACCCAATCCTCAGCCCCTCCCATGAACGGCTTCAGTTAGTGGACGCCCTTTAGGTATCACCGACAACAGTTCTACTGGAAAGCTC
>NW_022144264.1:0-27902 GCF_007565055.1 Rhinopithecus roxellana
TTATGGCTAGCCAATTTTCCCAGCACCATTTATTAAATAGGGAATCCTTTCCCCATTTCTTGTTTCTCTCAGGTTTGTCAAAGATCAGATGGCTGTAGATGTGCGGTATTATTTCTGAGGACTCTGTTCTGTTCCATTGGTCTATATCTCTGTTTTGGTACCAGTACCATGCTGTTTTGGTTACTGTAGCCTTGTAGTATAGTTTGAAGTCAGGTAGCGTGACGCCTCCAGCTTTGTCCTTTTGACTTAGGATTGTCTTGGCAATGCGGGCTCTTTTTTGGTTCCATATGAACTTTAAAGCAGTTTTTTCCAATTCTGTGAAGAAACTCATTGGTAGCTTGATGGGGATGGCATTGAATCTATAAATAACCTTGGGGAGTATGGCCATTTTCACGATATTGATTCTTCCTATCCATGAGCATGGTATGTTCTTCCATTTGTTTGTGTCCTCTTTGATTTCACTGAGCAGTGGTTTGTAGTTCTCCTTGAAGAGGTCCTTTACATCCCTTGTAAGCTGGATTCCTAGGTATTTTATTCTCTTTGAAGCAATTGTGAATGGAAGTTCATTCCTGATTTGGCTCTCTGCTTGTCTGTTGCTGGTGTATAAGAATGCTTGTGATTTTTGCACATTAATTTTGTATCCTGAGACTTTGCTGAAGTTGCTTATCAGCTTAAGGAGATTTTGGGCTGAGACGATGGGGTTTTCTAAATATACAATCATGTCATCTGCAAACAGGGACAATTTGACTTCTTCTTTTCCTAACTGGATACCCTTGATTTCTTTCTCTTGCCTGATTGCCCTAGCCAGAACTTCCAACACTATGTTGAATAGGAGTGGTGAGAGAGGGCATCCCTGTCTTGTGCCAGTTTTCAAAGGGAATTTTTCCAGTTTTTGCCCATTCAGTATGATATTAGCTGTGGGTTTGTCATAAATAGCTCTTATTATTTTGAGGTACGTTCCATCAATACCGAATTTATTGAGCGTTTTTAGCATGAAGGGCTGTTGAATTTTGTCAAAAGCCTTTTCTGCATCTATTGAGACAATCATGTGGTTCTTGTCTTTGGTTCTGTTTATATGCTGGATTACGTTTATTGATTTGCGAATGTTGAACCAGCCTTGCATCCCAGGGATGAAGCCCACTTGATCATGGTGGATAAGCTTTTTGATGTGCTGCTGAATCCGGTTTGCCAGTATTTTATTGAGGATTTTTGCATCAATGTTCATCAGGGATATTGGTCTAAAATTCTCTTTTTTTGTTGTGTCTCTGCCAGGCTTTGGTATCAGGATGATGTTGGCCTCATAAAATGAGTTAGGGAGGATTCCCTCTTTTTCTATTGATTGGAATAGTTTCAGAAGGAATGGTACCAGCTCCTCCTTGTACCTCTGGTAGAATTCAGCTGTGAATCCATCTGGTCCTGGACTTTTTTTGGTGGGTAGGCTATTAATTGTTGCCTCAATTTCAGAGCCTGCTATTGGTCTATTCAGGGATTCAACTTCTTCCTGGTTTAGCCTTGGGAGAGTGTAAGTGTCCAGGAAATTATCCATTTCTTCTAGATTTTCTAGTTGATTTGCGTAGAGGCGTTTATAGTATTCTCTGATGGTAGTTTGTATTTCTGTGGGGTCAGTGGTGATATCCCCTTTATCATTTTTTATTGCATCTATTTGATTCCTCTCTCTTTTTTTCTTTATTAGCCTTGCTAGCGGTCTGTCAATTTTGTTGATCTTTTCAAAAAACCAACTCCTGGATTCATTGATTTTTTGGAGGGTTTTTTGTGTCTCTATCTCCTTCAGTTCTGCTCTGATCTTAGTTATTTCTTGCCTTCTGCTAGCTTTTGAATGTGATTGCTCTTGCCTCTCTAGTTCTTTTAATTGTGATGTTAGAGTGTCAATTTTAGATCTTTCCTGCTTTCTCTTGTGGGCATTTAGTGCTATAAATTTCCCTCTACACACTGCTTTAAATGTGTCCCAGAGATTCTGGTATGTTGTATCTTTGTTCTCATTGGTTTCAAAGAACATCTTTATTTCCGCTTTCATTTCGTTATGTACCCAGTAGTCATTCAGGAGCAGGTTGTTCAGTTTCCATGTAGTTGAGCGGTTTTGATTGAGTTTCTTAGTCCTGAGTTCTAGTTTGATTGCACTGTGGTCTGAGAGACAGTTTGTTATAATTTCTGTTCTTTCATTTGCTGAGGAGTACTTTACTTCCAATTATGTGGTCAATTTTGGAATAAGTGCGATGTGGTGCTGAGAAGAATGTATATTCTGTTGATTTGGGGTGGAGAGTTCTATAGATGTCTATTAGGTCCGCTTGGTGCAGAGATGAGTTCAATTCCTGGATATCCTTGTTAACTTTCTGTCTCGTTGATCTGTCTAATGTTGACAGCGGAGTGTTGAAGTCTCCCATTATTATTGTATGGGAGTCTAAGTCTCTTTGTAAGTCTCTAAGGACTTGCTTTATGAATCTGGGTGCTCCTGTATTGGGTGCATATATATTTAGGAGAGTTAGCTCTTCCTGTTGAATTGATCCCTTTACCATTATGTAATGGCCTTCTTTGTCTCTTTTGATCTTTGATGGTTTAAAGTCTGTTTTATCAGAGACTAGGATTGCAACCCCTGCTTTTTTTTGTTCTCCATTTGCTTGGTAGATCTTCCTCCATCCCTTTATTTTGAGCCTATGTATGTCTCTGCATGTGAGATGGGTCTCCTGAATACAGCAGACTGATGGGTCTTGACTCTTTATCCAGTTTGCCAGTCTGTGTCTTTTAATTGGAGCATTTAGTCCATTAACATTTAAGGTTAATATTGTTATGTGTGAACTTGATCCTGCCATTATGATATTAACTGGTTATTTTGCTCGTTAGTTGATGCAGTTTCTTCCTAGCCTCGATGGTCTTTACATTTTGCCATTTTTGCGATGGCTGGTACCGGTTGTTCCTTTCCATGTTTAGGGCTTCCTTCAGGGTCTCTTGTAAGGCAGGCCTGGTGGTGACAAAATCTCTAAGCATTTGCTTATCTGTAAAGGATTTTATTTCTCCTTCACTTATGAAACTTAGTTTGGCTGGATATGAAATTCTGGGTTTAAAATTCTTTTCTTTAAGAACGTTGAATATTGGCCCCCACTCTCTTCTGGCTTGTAGAGTTTCTGCCGAGAGATCTGCTGTTAGTCTGATGGGCTTCCCTTTGTGGGTGACCCGACCTTTCTCTCTGGCTGCCCTTAAGATTTTTTCCTTCATTTCAACTTTGGTGAATCTGGCAATTATGTGTCTTGGAGTTGCTCTTCTGGAGGAGTATCTTTGTGGCGTTCTCTGTATTTCCTGAATTTGAATGTTGGCCTGCCCTACTAGGTTGGGGAAGTTCTCCTGGATGATATCCTGAAGAGTGTTTTCCAACTTGGTTCCATTTTCCCCCTCACTTTCAGGCACCCCAATCAGACGTAGATTTGGTCTTTTTACGTAATCCCATACTTCTTGCAGGCTTTGCTCATTTCTTTTTCTTCTTTTTTCTTTTGGTTTCTCTTCTCGCTTCATTTCATTCATTTGATCTTCAATCGCTGATACTCTTTCTTCCAGTTGATCGAGTCGGTTACTGAAGCTTGTGCATTTGTCACGTATTTCTCGTGTCATGGTTTTCATCTCTGTCATTTCGTTTATGATCTTCTCTGCATTAATGAGTCTAGCTGTCAATTCTTCCACTCTTTTTTCAAGATTTTTAGTTTCTTTGCGCTGGGTACGTAATTCCTCCTTTAGCTCTGATAAGTTTGATGGACTGAAGCCTTCTTCTCTCCTCTCGTCCAAGTCATTCTCTGACCAGCTTTGATCCGTTGCTGGTGATGGGCTGCGCTCCTTTGCAGGGGGAGATGCGCTCTTATTTTTTGAATTTCCAGCTTTTCTGCCCTGCTTCTTCCCCATCTTTGTGGTTTTATCTGTCTCTGGTCTTTGATGGTGGTGACGAACTGATGGGGTTTTGGTATAGGTGTCCTTCCTGTTTGATAGTTTTCCTTCTGACAGTCAGAAGGACTCTCTGTTGGTCTGTTGGAGATTGCTTGAGGTCCACTCCAGACCCTGTTTGCCTGGGTATCAGCAGCAGAGGTTGCCGAAGATAGAATATTGCTGAACAGCGAGTGTACCTGTCTGATTCTTCCTTTGGAAGTGTCCTCTCAGGGGTGTACTCCACCCTGTGAGGTGTGGGGTGTCAGACTGCCCCTAGTGGGGGATTTCTCCCAGCTAGGCTACTCAGGGGTCAGGGACACACCTGAGCAGGCAGTCTGTCCGTTCTCAGATCTCAACCTCCGCGTTGGGAGATCCGCGGCTCTCCCCAAAGCTGTCAGACAGAGTCGTTCGCGTCTGCACCGGCTCCCGCTACTTCCCCTGTTGGTCTTCAGCTGTGCGCTGTCCCCAGAGGTGGAGACTACAGAGACAGGCAGGCTTCCTTGAGCTGCTGTGAGCTCCACCCAGTTCGAGCTTCCCAGCGGCTTTGTTTACCTACTTAAGCCTCAGCAATGGCGGGCGCCCCTCCCCCAGCCTCGCTGCTGCCTTGCGGATAGATCGCGGCAGACTGCTGTGTTAGCAGTGAGGGAGGCTTCGTGGGCGTGGGACCCTCCCGGCCAGGTGTGGGATATATTCTCCTGGAATGCCTGTATGCTTACAGCGCAGTATTGGGGTGGGAGTTACCCGATTTTCCAGGTGTTGTGTGTCTCAGTTCCCCTGGCTAGGAAAACGGATCCCCTTCCCCCTTGCGCTTCCAGGTGAGGCGATGCCTCGCCCTGCTTCAGCTCTCGCTGGTCAGGCTGCAGCAGCTGACCAGCACCGATTGTCCGGCACTCCCTAGTGAGATGACCCCAGTACCTCAGTTGAAAATGCAGAAATCACCGGTCTTCTGTGTCGCTCGCGCTGGGAGTTGGAGACTGGAGTTGTTCCTATTCGGCCATCTTGCTCCGCCCCCCGGCTATTAAATGTTAATTTAAAATGTGTGTATGTAGTTGTGTATATATGTTCTTGATTTCTTGTGAATATAGGAATTCAGTTGCTTTTTAATTATAATTGTCTTACATCTAGTAACCCTAGTCTAGTCAACTGTCTTAATGATTTTCACAATTTGATTGCAGATTATCTTGGGTGGTTGTTTATGTAATCCTCTATGAGTAACCATATTTAAAGTTTTATTATTTATCATTCTATTTTTAAATACTATCAATTGTGTATGCATGTTTATATCTCTTCCTTTTAGATAACCAATAGTATATACTCTTCCACCTTGCTTTTCTTGCTTAAAAATTTATCTTGGAGATTACTCCATAGTAGTTTATAAAGAGATTCCTTATTCTTTTTGATAACTGTAGAATTATCACTTGGGTGAGTATACCAGCCACCCATTGACAGGTATTTGAGTTGTTTCCAGGCTTTGCTGTTTCACACAGTGCTGCAGTGAAAAGTCTTATGTATGCATCCTTTTGTTTTTTTGTTTTGTGTGTGTGTGTGTGTGTGTGTGTGTGTGTGTGTGTGTGTTTTATGTTTGTTTGTTTTTTTTGTCAGCACATCTTTGGGATAGATTCCTGCAAGAGGGATTAGTGGGTCAAAGAGTAAATGCAGATATTATTTCATTGGTATTTGCCGAATTCTATTCCTTAGTTGTTGAACCATTTTTCATTCCTAACAGCAATGAATGAGGGACAGTTTCCCCAAAGCCTCAACAACACAGCATGTTGTCAAATTTTTAAATTTTTGCTGATCTCATAGGTATAAGACAGTATCTCACTGTAGTTTTAATTTGCATTTATCTTATCATGTATGACATGGAGTATCTTCAACCAAGGGGCATTTGCATTTATTTTTACTGTGTATTTGTTCATATCTCTTGTTCATTTTTCTAAGGTTGTTAGTCTTTTCTCCTCTTTTTAAAGAAAATTTTAATATGTTAGGGATATTTACCCTTTCTGTAATATAAATTGAAAATATTTTGCCAGTTCATCACTTATTTTTTCACAACACTGTATATTTTACCTTTCTTATTAAAATATTTGTTCTCTGGACAAAGAAGTCTATGTTGGTAGTTTTTTATTTCTTTCAATATCCTGAAGTTATCTTTCCATTGACCTCTGGTTTTCACTTGTACTGGCTTTCCACATCAGCTGTTGATCAGATTGGTGCTTTTTTGTTGGTAATCTGTCCTTTTCCTTTTGTTATATTTAAGATTTTCTCCTTCCATTTCATTTTCTACAGTTTCACTATATGTTTCTGGAGGCAGATTTCCTTTTTTTAGACAGTCTCACTCTGTCGGCCAGGCTGGAGTACAGTGGTACGATCTTGGCTCACTGCAACCTCCACTCATGGGGTTCAAGCAATTCTCCTGCCTCAGCCTCCCTAGTAGCTGGGACCACAGGCATGCGCCACCATGCCAGGCTGGTGTCTCCAACTCCTGACCTCAAGTGCTCTGTTCACCTCGGCCTTCCAAAGTGCCAGGATTACAGGCATGAGCCACCATGCCTGGCCTGGAGGCAAATTTCTCTTTTTATTCTTTTTAGCTTCATTTGACCCTTTAGGCTTATTAAATAGTAAAATTGAATGTCTTTCATTAGTTCTCTGAAATTCTTTGACATCATCTTTTAAAATATTGTCCCTGCTCCATTTTATCTCTTTTTCTTTTTTTACTCCAATTATGTGAATGTTAGACCTTACTTTATCCTCTATGTTTCTTAGTCAATATTCTGTATTTTCCCTTTTAAAAATTTTCTTTAGGTTTCATTTTGTATATTTTTCTCTGACCCAGCTTCCAGTTCACAATTTTTTTCTTCGATTGTATGTAATCTTCTGTTAAACCCATCCATTCAGTTCTTCATTTTACCTATTGTGTTTTTCAATTTTACAATTTCTAGTTGGTTCATTTTTAGTTTTACAGCGTCACCTCTTATGGTTTCTATGACTGCACTGATATTTTTAAACAAAGCGTTTCTATCCATGAGTTGTTTTACAACATCTGTCTGATAATTCTGGCATTTGGGCTCTTGCAGCTCTGTTTTTGTTGTCCACTCTTTTCCTTAGTTCTTTCCTTAGTTCCTTGATTTGTCTTGAGTCTCATTTTGCATTATAGGCTTTCATAGCTTGTTGAAAAAATTAAAATTATATTTATTGATAGTTTGAGACCCAGGATGATGTTATTTTCCTTCAGAAAGGATTTAACTTTTTTTCATCTTTAAAAAACCTGAGTATATTAGCAGTCTAGAACCAATATTTGAGGGTTTGGTAGGCTAGAGTAAAATCCATACCCCATGCTTCCAGGTTGCAGTCTTTGTCTCAAGCCAGAGCAAAAGATACTATATTAGAGCCTCTGTCTTTTAGGGACATGAATGCTAGTTCCTAAACCTGCATGCATCTAAGTAATCAAAAGCTTAGCTCTGTGTCTGCTGCTTCCAGTCCATTGCCAAAAAAGCCTCAAAACCAAAATGGCAGCCCTTGTGGTTCCAGGATATGCAGTGGGTAATTTCCCAAGATCTCAGTGAAGCTCTGCCTCAGCTTCCTTGTAACTATCAGCAAATCCTCCTTTCCAAAGAGATGCTGTTTCACCTCTTTGAGCTCTCTCTAATTGTTTTCTTGTTTTAATTCCTTACTATCGTGTTAGATTCTAAAGTTTGTAAGAATGTGTGTGTTGTGTGTGTGTGTTTTGCTCCATTTTTAAAATTGTCTTCAAGTGGGAGATTTGATTGAAATCATCTGCTCTGCTAGCCCCGGAATCTGGAATATGGGCTAATGTCATAATGGGGGAGACCAAAAATAAATAAACAAGTAAATACATATGTCAGGTGGTGATAAGTGCTATTGAGAAAACTAAGGTAAAATAAGGGAGATAGGAATGCCAGGGGTGAGGGAAAAAGTTGTCAGGGAAGATCCTTCTGACTTAATGACATTTGAATGAATAGCTATGAAAAATGAGAGAGGTAATTGTTCTATCTAACTTTGGGGTCAGAGTGTGTGCAAAGGGGAGAGGATGTGGAGAAATAGGAACACTTTTACACTGTTAGTGGGACTGTAAACTAGTTCAACCATTGTGGAAGACAGTGTGGCGATTCCTCAAGGATCTTGAACTAGAAATACCATTTGACCCAGCCATCCCATTACTGGGTATATACCCAAAGGATTATAAACCATGCCGCTATAAAGACACACGCGCACGTATGTTTATTGCGGCACTTTCACAATAGCAAAGACTTGGAACCAACCCAAATGTCCATCAATGATAGACTGGATTAAGAAAATGTGGCACATATACACCATGGAATACTATGCAGCCATAAAAAAAATGAGTTCATGTCCTTTGTAGGAACATGCAGCTGGAAACCATCATTCTCAGCAAACTATCGCAAGGACAGAAAACCAAACACCGCATGTTCTCACTCATAGGTGGCAGCTGAACAATGAGAACACCTGGATACAGGAAGGGGAACATCACACACCGGGGCCTATCGTGGGGTGGGGGGAGGGGGAGGGATAGCATTAGGAGATACACCTAATGTAAATGACGAGTTAATGGGTGCAGCACACCAATGTGGCACATGTATGCATATGTAGCAAACCTGCACCTTGTGCGCATGTACCCTTGAACTAAAAGCATAATAAAAAATAATTTAAAAAATTAAAATGATGAGGTGAGGAGGTAGCTGAGGGCAAAATTATATAGGGCCTTGCAGGTCATTACTGTTTCAGAATTTTACTGTGAGTGAAAAAGAAGGAGCCATGATAAGTTTTGAGCAAAAGAATGACTTGAGATCTTACCTGCATTTGAATAGGTAACTCTGGCCTCTATGTTGAAAACTGACTGTATTGAGGTAAAGGAAGAAGTGGGTCCAGCTGGGAAGTTATTAAAATGATTCCAGTGAGAGAGTGAGATATGATGGAAGCATGGACCAAGATAGTAGCAATAGAGGTGGTGAAAGTGTTCAGATTTTTAATACATAGTATTTTGAAGGTAAAGTCAACAGGATTTACTGATGAATTGGATATGTGGTGTCAGAGAAAGGAGATAAGGTTTTGGCCTGGGCAACTAGAAGGACAGAGAAACAACTTCCTGAGATGTAGAAGACTATATAAGGAGAAGACGACAGCAGAGAGATGGGGGATGTTAGTGGAGAGTCAGGAGTTTGATTTTCGATAGGTTAATTTTGAGATTCCCTATTAGATAGATTTCAAGTGGAGATTTCAGCAGAGGCTGAGTACAAGTCTACAAGTTAGGAAAGAGGTCAGGGTTAGAACTATAAATCTGAGGCTCATTGGTGTATAAATGCTTTCAAAGCTTAGGGACTGTGAATGGTGTTACCTAAGGAGTAAGTAAAGACAAAGAAATCAAAAGATTTTAGGGCTAAACTCTGCAGTGTTCTAATATTCAGCAATCAGTAGATAAGAAGGACCTGAACAGCCAGTGGCATAGAAGGAGAACCAAGAGAAAATGATGCTTCAAACCAAGTGAAGAAAGTGATTAAAAAAATGAAGCATGGTCTGGCCGGGCATGGTGGCTCACGCCTGTAATCCCAGCACTTTGGGAGGCCGAGGCGGCGGATCATGAGGTCAGGAGATTGAGACCATCCTGGCTACAGTGAAACCCTGTCTCTACTAAAAATACAAAAAAATTACCTGGGCATGGTGGTGGGCACCTGTAGTCCCAGCTACTTGGGAGGCTGAGGCAGGAGAATGGCGTGAACCCATGAGGCGGAGCTTTCAGTGAGCTGAGATCCACCACTGCACTCCAGCCTGGGCAACAGTGTGAGAGTCCATCTCAAATAATAATAATAATAATAAAAATAAAGAAAAGAAAAGAAGCGTGGTCAACGAACAGTTGCTGAAAGTGTAAGTAAAGCCATGGATTAAGCAATAATGAGGCCAAATTTTAGAAAAGTAAATCTAAGGAATAAACAGCATTTGAAAACATTGGCATTAAAAGGACATTTGTTCTTTGAGTAAAATCTAAGAAAAAGAATTCTAATGGGACACTCTAGGCAACAGCAAATGATAGCCTTCTTTGGTATCAACCTGGCAGACAGAAGTATGTCCCCACCCCTGCCATGAAAAATGCTCAACAGTTTGTCACTTTATTTGCAGTATTATTTCTTTAGTCTCAGAAATAGCTTTGTACACTTTGACTTCTAGATTATTTTTTATTTTTCATTTTTTCATATTTCATCAAATATTTTCATATATGATGATATGGTAGCAGGTAGGTATTAGGTAACTTTTGAGCTCTTATACAAAACAAAGAAACATTTGGAATCTTCAAAGAATACAAACAAGCTTGCATGTCTACAAATTCTGAAACATTTTCCCAAATAATAACACATTAATAAAACCTTAAGTACTTTAATTATTTCTAAATTATAAATATATGTATATATATATATGTCTCCAATTAGTTCTTTCAGTCTTTGTTTTAAACATAATTTATTTTCTCCACAGAAAACATTTATTTTTAATTATCATACAGAATGGGAAATGCAATTTTCTTTTATCAAAATGATTTCCTGATTGTCGTTCAATTTAAAAATTTTAATGTGACATTAAATATGTTTAAACTATTTAAATTAGATAGTTAAAATGAGAAATTGTTTCATTTTTATTTTTTAATAAGAAAAAGCATTTTATGGTGTGAATATTTTTATTTGAGTGCATTCATATGAACATAGAAAAAATATAACATTAAATCGCCATTTCTTGTTTTGAGGAAGGAATGACAGTGGGAATGAGAGTCACGGGGAAGGAGAACTTTGTTGTTTTTCTTTTTTACAACTTTTAGGTTTGGGGGTACATGTGAAGGTTTGTTATACTGGTAAACATGCGTCACAGGGGTTTGTTGTACAAATTATTTCATCATCCATGTATTAAGCTAGTACCCAATAGTTATTTTTTCTGCTCCTCTTCCTCCTCCCACCCATCACTCTCAAGTAGACTACAGTGTACAATATCTGTTGTTACCTTCTTTATGTTCATAAATCTCATTGTTTAGCTATCACTTCTAAGTAAGAACATGCAGTATTTGGTTTTCTGTTGCTGCGTTAGTTTGCTAACGATAATAGCCTCCAGTTCCATCCATGTTCCTGCCAAAAAAAAAAAAAAAAAACATGATCTTGTTCTTTTCTACGGCAGCATAGTATTTCATGGTGTATATGTACCTCATTTTCTTTATCCAATCTGTCACTGATGGGCATTTAGGTTGCTTCCATGTCTTTGTTATTGTGAATATTGCAGCAATGAACATTCATGTGCATGTGTCTTTATAGTAGAACAATTTATATTTCTTTGGGTACATACCCAGTAATGGGATAGCTGGGTCGAATGGTAGTTCCGCTTTAGCTCTTTGAGGAATTGCCACACTGCTTTCCACAATTTAAACTCCCACGGACAGTGTATAAGTGTTCCCTTTTCTCTGCAACCTTGCCACATGTTATTTTTTGACTTTTTATTATAGCCATTCTGACTGGTGTGAGATGGTATTTCACTGTGGTTTTAATGAGCATTTCTCTAAAGAATGGTGATATTGAGCTTTTTTCATATGCTTGCTGGCTGCATGTACGTCTTCTTTTGAAAAGTGTCTGTTCATGTCTTTTGCCCACTTTTTAATGGGGTTGTTTTTCTCTTGTAAATTTGTTTAAGTTTCTTATAGATGATGGATAGTAGACTTTTGTCACATGCATAGTTTGCAGGTATTTTCTCCCATTCTGTAGATTGTCTGTTTATTCTGTAGATAGTTTCTCTGGCTGTGCAGAAGCTGTTAATTAGATTCCATTTGTCAATTTTTACTTGTGTTGCGATTGCTTTTGGTGTCTTTGTCATGAAATCTTTGCCAATTCCTGTGTCCAGGATGGTACTGCCTAGGTTGTCTTCTAGGGTTTTTACAGTTTTGGGTTTTACATTTAAGTCTTTAATCCATTTTCGGTTGATTTCCCATGAAGCAAAATAATACTTGCGTCATGGGATCATTACGATTTTACAGGGCCAAGCATTGAGTAGGTGCTGAATAAAAGAAAAGTATTCATCATTACCATCGTTATCATTGTCATTGTTCAATGATCTCCAAAATAAAGTAGTTAAAAAAAGATAAGCTAGGGTAAGCATTATCATTACCAAAGGTTAGGATTTGGTTTTATAGGAAATATATTTATTTATATTAGGAGTTTACCAATAAAACCCATGAACGGGAAAAGGAGAGAAGATTCATTGCATTCCCTGTACTGGATGACAGGTATTTTTACACACGTCTTTTAGTTAAACCTGACAAACCTTTCTTTAGTTAAATTCCAGAGAGGAGATAGTATATGCCCATTTTATAGATGGAAATTGAATCTCAGAAGGACTAAGTGATTTGGCCAAGATCACATAGCTGTTAACTGGTAGAAGTGAATCACCTTCACTTGTTTTGACTCCAAATTTCACACTAAACTTCAAACTTACAGTCACTTTGGAGGCTATTGAAATTGGACCACCTACTCTCATCTAGTCTAGATCTAAATCCAAAGCTTGTGAGTAGCATAGGCTTTAATAGTCCTCGGATTTTTTTGTTTGGTTGGTTGGTTGGTTGGTTGGTTTTTGGAGATGGAGTCTTGCTCTGTTGCCCAGGCTGGACTGGAGTGCAGTGGCTCAATCTAGGCTCACTGTAACTTCCGTCTCCCGGGTTCAAGCAATTCTCCTGGCTCAGCCTCCCGAGTAGCTGGGACTACAGGCGCCCAGCACCACACCTGGCTAATTTTTTTTTTTTTTTTGTATTTTAGTAGAGACAGGGTTTCAACATGTTGCCCAGGCTGGTCTCGAACTCCTGAGCTCAGGCAATCCTCCTGCCTCGGTCTCCCAAAGTACTGGGATTACAGGTGGGAGCCACCATGCCTGGCAATAGTCTTCAGCTTTTATTCACTCTTTCATCCACATCCTAACCACACCAAAGGAACCCCATAATTCAGAGGGCTAGTGACCACACCTGCTGCCTGCACAGAGCTCAGCTGTGCCAGCTCCTCTCTCTGCCTGAAGTTGGAACATTCCCTTCCCTGGACAGTTCTCTTCCTTAGCTGGCAAATCAGATGGAGCTGGGTCTAGGCTGACTGTACCTCCTGTGTTCCCATGGATGCAGTCACGCTCATTTCCAGCCAACCTTGGGTTGAAGAAGTTGCCTGACTCAGCAAGTCTGTCATTTCCTCCTACACAGTTCTTTCCAGCTTGTTAGCAATGGTATCCAGGAGTGGCTGGAGAATTCTGATAACAGCTTACTGACTGGATTCCAGGAGAGTAGCTCTGATTCTGCTAAAGACTCATTGGAAGGTAGAGAATTACTGACAAAGGAAGTTAATGATGACCACTCCAGAAACTCTGACTACCTCTGTGGATGCTTTCACAACTATTTAAAGCATAAATAGTTGGAGCTAACTGAGACACCAGAAAATGAAACAAACCCCATAAATAGAAATTAACAATCAGTCTGTGACCCACTTAAGTAGATGTTACATCTCCTGCCAAAGCCTGCCAGACAATGTACCCTGAGTTAATGGCTTGGTGCCTTCCTTTTCATCACTCTCATATGGAAATTAAACCATTGTCTTCTAATTCCCTTGCAGGACCACGCCCTTCTTTTCTGACCTCCATTCTTGGTAGCTTTTTTTTTTTTTTTTTAACTACGGAACTACTTCATAAAACAGCCAGTACAGAACTGCAAAAGGTGTCTGACTCGACAGTTGTGGATATTTTTTTTTTTTTTTTTTTTTTTTTTTTTTTTTTTTTTTTTGAGACGGAGTCTTGCTCTGTCGCCCAGGTTGGAGTGCAGTGGCCGGATCTCAGCTCACTGCAAGCTCCGCCTCCCGGGTTCACGCCATTCTCCTGCCTCAGCCTCCCAAGTAGCTGGGACTACAGGCGCCGCCACCTCGCCCGGCTAGTTTTTGCATTTTTTAGTAGAGACGGGTTTCACCGTGTTCACCAGGATGGTCTCGAACTCCTGACCTCGTGATCCGCCCGTCTCGGCCTCCCAAAGTGCTGGGATTACAGGCTTGAGCCACCCGCCCGGCCGCAGTTGTGGATATTGGCATGTGAAAGTTACACTTACCATGCAGTATCAAAGTCATGAAACTCGTGTGAAGATATTATGTTTTTCTGTATTCTGTGAGCAATATTTGGCACACTCAGGGATTCACAAATCCTCTTTCAAGACCTTCCAAGATTGAGATTTAATTAGCTTTTTCTAGTTATATCTCCTTTATTATTTAACCTATGGTCTTGTCTAGCACTGTTTAATAGAAATGTAGTATGAGGCACATGTCATTTTAAAGTTTCTAGTAGCTACCTTAAAAACATTAGGTAGGCCGGGTGCGGTGGCTCAAGCCTGTAATCCCAGCACTTTGGGAGGCCGAGACGGGCGGATCATGAGGTCAGGAGATCGAGACCATCCTGGCTAACATGGTGAAACCCCGTCTCTACTAAAAAATATAAAAATCTAGCTGGGCGAGGTGGCGGGCGCCTGTAGTCCCAGCTACTTGGGAGGCTGAGGCAGGAGAATGGCGTAAACCCGGGAGGCGGAGCTTGCAGTGAGCTGAGATCCGGCCACTGCACTCCAGCCTGGGCGACAGAGCAAGACTCTGTCTCAAAAAAAAAAAAAAAAAGGTAAATTACTTTCAATAATACACTTTTTTTTTTTTTTTTTTTTTTTTTTTTTAGAGGGAGTTTCGCCCTTTTTGCCCAGGCTGGAGTGCAATGGCACGATCTCAGCTCACGGCAACCTCCGCTTCCCAGGTTCAAGCATTCTCCTGCCTCAGCCTCCCTAGTAGCTAGGATTACAGGCATGTGCCACCATGCCTGGCTAAGTTTGTATTTTTAGTAGAGACGGGGTTTCTCCATGTTGGTCAGGCTGGTCTTGAACTCCTGACCTCAGGTGATCCACCCACCTCAGCCTCCCAAAGTGCTGGGATTACAGGTGAGCCACCGTGCCCAGCAATAATACACATTAACCCAATCTATCCAAAATATTATTTCAACATGTAATCAATATAAAAAATTATTAATGAGATGTTACATTCTTTCATACTAAGTCTTCAAAATCTGGCTATAAGAGGTACACTTACGGCACCTCTTAACTGGAACTAGCAGTTTCAAGTGCTCAATAGCCTCATTTAATCAGTGGTTACCTTATTAGACAGCACAGCTCTATTCAAATATGTTGAAAGAGAAAACAAAAAGGTAAGTAGTATTATTAACTGAACAAAGTTCTCCAGAGGAAAGTAACATAGAGATTTAACCTATTGTTTCTGCTGCATACATTCTGCTTCCTAATAAAACATGTAGACATTCATAGTAGCTGCTGGTGCACGAAATAAATAACTTAGAGGTGAAGAGCCTGGCTTTGAGCCAGACAGATCAACCATTAAAATTTTGGCCCTGCTCTGGCCAGGTGTGGTGGCTCACACCTGTAATCCCAGCACTTTGGGAGGCTGGGACCAATGGACTCATGAGGTCAGGAGTTCAGATCAGCCTGGCCAATATGGTGAAACCCCGTCTCTACCAAAAATACAAAAATTAGCTGGTGTGGTGGTGGGCAGCTGTAATCCCAGCTACTTGGGAGGCTGAGGCAGGAGAATAGCTTAAATCCGGGAGGCAGGAGGCCTCAGTGAGCCGAGATCACGCCATTGCATTCAGCATGGGCAACAAGAGTGAGAATCGGTCTAAAAAGAAAAAAAAATTTTTTTGGCCCTGCTCACAATTAGCTTGTAATCTTGACAAATTACTTTTCTTTCTTTCTTTTTTTTTTTTTTTTTGAGACGGAGTCTCGCTCTGTCACCTGGGCTGGAGTGCAGTGGCAGGATCTCAGCTCACTGCAAGCTCCACCTCCCGGGTTTACGCCATTCTCCTGCCTCAGCCTCCCGAGTAGCTGGGGACTACAGGCGGCCCGCCACCTCACCCGGCTAGTTTTTTGTATTTTTTAGTAGAGACGGGGTTTCACCATGTTAGCCAGGATGGTCTCGATCTCCTGACCTCATGATCCGCCCGTCTCGGCCTCCCAAAGTGCTGGGATTTACAGGCTTGAGGCCACCGCGCCCGGCCTTTTTTTATTATTATTATTATTATTACACTTTAAGTTCTAGGGTACATGTGCACAACGTGCAGGTTTGTTACATATGTATACATGTACCATGTTGGTGTGCTGCACCCATTAACTCGTCATTTACATTAGGTATATCTCCTAATGCTATCCCTCCCCACCCCCTACAATAGGACCCAGTGGTGTCTCAGTTGCTTCTTCTTCTATAAACATTCACCCCATTTGGGTCTAATATTGAGGGAAGTAGAAACTGAATGAGGAAGATGCCCAAGTTGTGGAATGTCTTCAAGGCATAGAGCTTTATAAACTAAGTGTGCTCCCAAGAGAAAGATTATTTAAATGAACTGGTGAGAATGATAAGTGGCATGGGAAAAGAATGGAAGGGTACATGAAGGATGCATTACTCCCGAGATCCTTCCTCATTCTGATGTTTTATAATTTCATATTTTATATCAACTTAAAATGGATAATTTTGAAGTGCTTTGCAAATGCTTATCCTTTAAGTAACTATTCAACCTTAAATTTTGTCTAGTGTTACAAATTTAGGAAGTGCACATTTTAAATGCCTATCCCTGATGAGGGGCAGTTGCAAGTTTCTGGGATTCAAATAAAAGAAGATCCTTACTTATTTGCAGGTAGTTCACATAGTGACCCAGAACACTGGCTTTGGACTCTGAAATACCCAAGTTCTTGTCAGCTCTCCCAGTTTTGCAATTGTGACTTTGGGTCTCATAAACTCTGTGCATATCATCTGCATGATAGAAATAATAATAGTACCTATCACCCAAGATTGGTGAAAGAATTTACTTAGATGATGTGCAAGCTCCTGTAAAATTCTCCATACATTTTAGTGGTTATATCTTGTTACTTTACAGTTTGATCATTCTAATGCAGCCATTCCATTTAATAAAATCTTTGGAACGGCTTCTTCATGTTGGTGGGAAATTTCCCTTTTACCAACAGCCAAATAAATGGCTATATAAAATAATATTTCTTCCATCTTCACAGGGCTCCCTCCTTAAAACAGCCACTTAGGAACAAGAGCCACTGAAAAGTGGTGGATGTCCTTTCTTGACAACCCATAGCAGGAACCAGCTTTGTGTAGCAGTGACACTGCAAACTAGGAACCAGAAGCCAGATGCATCCCTTGCCAGGGGGCTTCCCAGTGGAGTCCTTGTAGACTATGTTACAGTGTGCCATGGCTCCAATTTAATTCTAAGCTCTAGTTGTGTGACTAAAAGCCTAAAGGAGAAAAAGGAAAACCAGCCTCAAAGTCCTGCCTACTTCTGTCTTCTGGCAAGAAGAAACTATGGCTATACATCCAGGAGGGCTGGAGGGGCTGAGTAGCATTACCATTTTGTAACTCTCTTACTCATGAAAAACACAGGAGAGGTTTTCAAATAAATGTACGTTCATGAGGAATTTTTTTTAAAGATAGTAGAAAGAATTTTTTTAAAAAAGCAGCGGCAGCACAAGGCTTATTGGTTATCTCTGTTCAGCAACACACATTTAGAGGTCATGTCAGAAAATGGTATGTGCTCATAGGACCTGCCTTCCTTTAGGTCATACCTTTACATCATCCGCTTATTGTGGAAATAATAGTGTTCATTCTCATGGGCTGCTTAAGATTTCTAAGATATCACACTGGCCAGAATACTTTGATACATTCCATTGCTCAGGGTCCTGGATTTTGACTGGTCAAGTCCCATCCAAGGAACTGGAGCATAAAATCGATAACTTAGAGGTCAAGAGCCTGGCTTTGAGCCAAAGAGACCAGTCATTAGAATTTTGGCCCTGTTCACTACTAGCTTGTGATTTTTACGAATTACTTTTCTTTCTAAACCTCAGTTTCTTCTTCCATAAACAAAGGCTAGAAAGATACCTGCCTCATAGGATTGTTACTAGGCTCAAATGAGAATGCCTATAAAGTGCTTAGCATAGTGCCTGGCACATCGTAAGATTCAATAAATGTTAAATGCTTTCACATGTAAAACTGGTGGAAATGTGTCTTGTTTGTTTCCAGGGCCTCTGCTCCTCTAGAAAATTGTCAGGTGATAAGAGTCTATCCAGTACCAACAAGCTACACAACCAGAGCAAGACTGAAACAAGTCCATTTACCTGTGACTCAAGAAGCATGGAATGTTAGAAGGGAAGGGCCTTTAGAGACCATTTAATCCAATCTTTTATTTTCCAAAAAATAAAAATAAACAAAACTTCTGAGAGAGAAAGAAACTTGATCCGTGTGAAGAGCTAGTTAGAGGTAGCGCCGTGGTTCAAATCCATATTTTTGACCCTTAATCCTGTGATCTGATGAGCTCAATTGCTTTAGTGGTTAGAACAGCTGAAATGGCAGGGCATGAATGACCAAGGCGAAAGCCTCCTAAATGTCTAAGTCATCTCATTAACCACTCATTTGTGATTCCATGATTGTATCACAATATGCTCTCCCAATAGCAAACAGAGAGCAAGTGATTACAAGATGCCACCTTAAAAGAAACCCTCCACTTCCTACACTTCCTAGGCCCTGCAAACCATCATCGTCATGGCAAGTTTGCTAAACACATTTGATATTGAACCATAATGTGTGAAACAATTCATCAAATGCTTACAACCATTTATGCCAAAGAATTGGGGGGAAATCATAGAAATCTATACGTGAACTGTAAGCCAAAGGCATTTATGGCAAGTGAAATGTCATGCTAGACAGTCTTTACAATGACACCCAATAATCCCTATTTCCTGGTATTCATATCATTGGGTAACTCCTCCCCTAGAGTTTGGACTGGATGTATGCACTTACTTCTAACAAACAGAATACAGCAGAAGTGATAGGATGTCGATTGTGAGATCAGGTTATAAAGACTGTGGCTTCTACCTTTGGCACTCTTTTTCACTCTCCTTTAGTTTGCCTATTTGGGGGAAACCATCTGCCCATGTCACAAAGTAGCCCCATGGATAAGCGCATGTGAGTAAGCTTGGAAGCAGACCTTCTGAGGCCTGCCTATAACTATGTGAGTGAGATTGGAAGCAGTTTTTTCAGCCTCAATCAAGTCTTGAGATGACTGACAGTTTTGACTGCAACCTTGTGAGATACCTTAGGACAAATGGTACCCAGCTCAGCTGCTCCCAGACGCATTAGCCATAGAAATTATGATATAATAAATTTTAGGGTAACTTGCAATAGATAATACAAAATACAGATAGGATTGGGATGTAGCAACCCTAAGCACGGGGCTTAATGTAGTGGTTCCCCCAAAAAGCAAATATTTTTATTGTCATTATGGACAGTCCAGAAAAACAGTAATTCATTTTTCTGTGAGACTTCTCCAAGGTTCTACAAAAATCAAATAAATATACTTGTGGGTGATCTCAGTACTATGATCTGGACTGTGAAAGTGGGAAAGTTCAGTTTACTGCTACCCTTGGTGCTGGCAAATCTTGGCTCTCTATAAATATTATTGAATGAATGAATGAATGAATGAATGAATGATGAATGAAAGATATCTCCACAATGGCATAACTGGTTCTGTTACCAGTCTTATGGGAATACTATTTTAAAAATATCTTCCATTATTTCCTCTGTAATTTCTTAGTAATTCAGGTGTATTTTTCTTTCCCTTGTATCCCATCTGCTTTCAAGGTAAGTCAAGAGTCATTTTACTCTAGTGAAGGAAGGGATGGGTGCTATCTTGAAAAGAATCTTGTTGTTTAGTTTCATAGCAAGACAGAGTTGAAAGCCAGATACTGATGAGAGAGAACATTTTTAAAATAAATTCCCAAACCTCCTTTTTTTATATATAAGCCATGCATATCTGTATGAAAATATATGTTTCCATGGCCAGACTGCTGTTCTAAGTGGGTCCCTGATCCCATTTCTCCTCACTGGGCAGGAGGACCCTCCAGGCTGGAGCCTCCAGCTACCCCCGCTGGTGTTTTCTGGCTGATGGAGGTTTCATACCTCTCTGGGATGGAGCTCCCAGCAGGAGGATGGACCGCCATCTTTGCTGTTTGGGACTTAGCTGTCTCACCCTTTGGGCTTTGGAGAGTCCCAGGGCATCTGGAGACTGAAGCAGATCCTAGCCCAGCACCGCTGCTCTATGAAAACACAGCCAGACCTGCTGGTCCCCAGTACCATTCCTTCTCCCCGGATGGGACCTCCCAATGGGGTCTCCAGCCAACTGCTACCGATGTCTTCCAGCCAGCAACAGGTCTGAACCTCCCTGGGAGGGAGCACCCAAGGGGAGAGGAAGGCTGCCATCTTTGCTGTTTCACAGCCTTCACTGTTGACACCCCTAGGTACTAGAAAAGTCAAGGTGACTAGGGATTGGTGCAGACCCCCGGCATACTGCAGCACCCCTACGGAAAAAGTGGCCTGTTCCTGTACCTCCTCACCCAGCAGTTCCTCCAGGCATGGGCCTCCAGCCACCCCCTGTTGGGGCTGTTGAGCCAGTAGCAGCTCTGCACACTCCCTAGGCAGAGCCCACAGGGGTAATTGAAAGTTTCTCTGCCACCACCTCTGCAGTGGACGTGCCATTGCTACTCTTGGACTAGTGAAGGAGCAAAGACCCTAGAACCTTTTGTAGAACCTTGGAGAACTCTCACAAAAAATGAATTACTGTTTTTCTGGACTGTCCATAATGAGAATAAAAATATTTGCTTTTTGGGGGACCTAAGTGCCTCACCCATACCTCCAACAAGCTGCAATTGACCCAAGGAGAGGAGGCAGGTATATCTTCCCTGAGTCCCACTCTGCTTGTCACCAGACAGGGAATTCCTGGCTTGAACCCACAGCACAGACCCTCCATCATGGGCTGATTGCACTGAAAAACTGCTAACCTGTATCTCTCTGGGGTAGAGCCCCCAGGAAACAAGAAAAAGACCCTTGGCCACAACCCATACTATGGTCTCGTCCTCTGCTGCCTCCAACTTGGGGAAGGAACGGAAACTGAGATAACCACCCCAGAGCCTAGGGGTGTCAAGCCATGATTTACATCCAGCACTCAAGGGAGAGAAGAGCCCACTTTCAGAGCATTCAGAGGGAACACAGCTGCAACTGTGAGGAAAGAAAGGGAGCCACACAACTGAGCAAGTCTACCAACTGACGACGATATCCTAAACCACCACTACTGGATCACACCCAAAGCTTCAACACCAAAAATAACCCACTACACTGTGAAACCAAAGACAAGAAGTCAGCTTCAAATAAAGGACCATGCACAAAACCTGGCCTTGTAAAAAACATCTAGAAAAGAAGTCAATTGACCGTACTCAATCTACACTGCAGTTAAAGGAACAAGAATTCCAAGTACCACACAAGAATTCCAGTAACTCAAATGGACAGAGTGCCATGTGTCTTTCAAATGACTGCACCAGTTCTCCAACAAGAGTTCTTAACCAGGCTGAGCTGGCTGAAATGACAAAAATAGAATTCAGAATATGGATAGGAAAGATCATTGAGATTTAGAAGAATGGAAAAACCCAATACAAGGAAACTAAGAATCACAATAAAACAATGCAGGATCTGAAGGACAAATAGCCAGTATAAAAAGGAACCCACCAACTCTAACAGAGCCGGAAACGCAATACAAGAATTTCACAATGCAATTACAAGTATTAACAGCAGAATCCACCAAGCTGAGGAAAGAATCTTGGAACTTAAACACTGGCTCTCTGAAATAAGACAGTGAGACAAAAAATAAAGAAAAAACAATGAAAGGAATGAACAAAACCTCTGAGAAGTATGGGATTATGTAAAGAGGCCAAATCTATGAATCACTGGCATCTCTGAAAGGGAGAGGGAGAAAGCAAATCACTTGGAAAATATATTTCAGAATATCATCTATGAAAACTTCCCCAACTTTGCTGGATAGGCCAACAGTTAAATTCAGAAAATATAGAGAACCCCTGCAAGATTCTACACAAAAAGATCATCCCCAAGACACATAATCTTCAGATTCTCCAAGGTCAAAATGAAAGAAAGAATGTTAAAGGCAGCTAGATCTCTTTTGCAGGTCATCTACAAAAGAAATCTCATTAGGCTAACAGTGAACCTCTCAGCTGAAACCCTAAAAGCCAGAAGAGATTGGAGCCCATATTCAAACATTCTTAAAGAAAAAAATCTTCAACCAAGAATTTCCTATCCAGTCAAACTAAGCTTTCTAAGAAGAGGAGAACTAAGATCCTTTGGGATAAGCAAATGTTGAGCGAGTTCATTACTACCAGACCTGCCTTATAAGAGGTCTTGAAAGGAGCACTAAATATAGAAAGGAAAGACTGCTACCAAATAATACAAAAACACTCTTAAATACATAGACCAGTGACACTATAACCACACAAACAAGCCAGCATAATAACCAGCTAACAACACAATGACAGGATCAATCCACACATATTAATACTAACCTTTAATGTAAATGGGTTAAATGCCCCACTTAAAAGGCACAGAGTAGCAAGCTGAATAAAAAAGCAAAACCCAATGGTATACTGTCTTCAAGAGACCCATCTCGCATGTAAAGACACCCATAGGCTCAAAATAAAGGGATGGAGAAAAATTCACCAAGCAAATGGAAAACAGAATAAAACCAGGGTTGCAATCTTAATTTCATACAAATAAAATTTAACCCAACAAAGATCAAAAAAAGACTAAGAGGCATTATATAATAATAAAGGGCTCAATTCAACAAGAAGACTTAATTATTCTAAATATATATGCACACAACATAGGAGCATCCAGATTTATAAAGCAAATTCTTAGAGACCGACAAAAGAGACTTAGACTCCCCACACAATAATAGTGGAGACTTCAACACTCCACTAACAGTATTAGGCAGATAATCAACGCAGAAAATTAACAAAGATATTCAGGACCTAAACTATACACTGGACCAAATGGATCTGATAGATTTTTACCGAACTCTCCACCCCAAACCAACAGAATATACATTCTTCTGATTGTCACATGGCACATACTCTAAGACTGACCACGTAATTGGACATAAAACAATCCTCAGCAAATGCAAAAGAACCAAAATCATACCAAACATACTCTTGGACCACAGCACAATAAAAATAGAAACCAAGATTAAGAAAATCACTTAAAGCCATGCAATTACATGGAAATTAAACAACATGCTCCTGAATGACTTTTGGGTAAATGAAATTAAGGTAGAAATCAATAAGCTCTTTGAAACTAATAAGAACAAGATACAACATACCAAAATCTCTGGGACACAGCTAAGGCAGTGTTAAGAGGGAAATTCATAGCAATAAATGCCCACATCAAAACGTTAGAAAAATCTCAAATTAACAGCTTAATATCCCAACTGAAAGAATTAGAGGAGCAAGGACAAATCAACCCCAAAGCTAGAAGAAGACAAGAAATACCAAAATCAGAGCTGAACTGAAGGAAATCAAAACACAAAAAAACATTCAAAAGATCAATGAATGCAGGAATTGCTTTTTGAAAAAAATAAGGTCAGTCACTAGTTAGACTAATAAAGAAGAAAAGAAAGAAGATCTACAGAAACAACAATTAGAATCATGAAAGGGGTGTTACCGCTGAACTCACAGAATATAAATAACCACCATAATCTACTATGAATACCTCTATGCGCACAAACTAGAAAACCTAGAGGAGATGGATAAATTCCTGGATACGTACATCCTTCCGAGACTGAACCAGGAAGAAATTGATTCCTTGAACAGTATGAGAAAAAATTATGGGCTCCAAAAGGGAATCAGAAATAAATAGCCTACCAATGAAAAAAGCCAAGGATCAGGTAGATTCACAGCCCAAATTCTATCAGATGTACAAAGCAGAGCTGCTGTCATTCCTACAAAAACTATTCCAAAAAATTGAGGAGGGGGGCTCCTCCCAACCACATTCTATGAGGCTAGCATCATACCAATACCAAAACCTAGCACAACAAATAAAAATAAAACTTTAGACCAATATCTTTGATGAACATTGATGTAACAATCCTAACAAACCCTAGAAAACCAAACCCAGAAGCACATTAAAAGCTAACCCATCATGATCAAGTAGACTTTATCCCCAGGATGCAAGGTTGGTTCAACATAATCAAATCAATAAATGGGACTCAATCACATAAACAGAAGACAAAAATCACATGATTACCTCCATAGATGCAGAAAAGACTTTTGATAAAATTCAATATCGCGTCATGTTAAAAACTCTCAATAAACTAGGTATTGACGGAACATATTTGAAGTAAGTAACAGCTGTCTATGACAAACCCACAGCCAACATAACACTGAATGGGCAAAAGCTGGAATATTCCCCTTGAAAATCATCACAATACAAGGATGCCCTCTCTCACCACTTCTATTCAAAACACAGTATTGGAAGGTCCTAAGCCAGAGCAATAAGGACAAGAGGAAAGGAAAGAAAGTCATCTAAATAGGAGGAGACAAAGTCAAACTATCTCTGTTTGCAGACAACATGATTCTACATTCTAGAAATCCCAATCTTGGGCCAAAAGCTCCTTCTATCTTATAAACAATTCATCAGAGTTTCGGATACAAATCAGTGTAGAAAAATTATTATGCATTCTATACACCAACATGAACGCAAGCCGAGAGCCAAACTCATAAGGCAACTCCATTCACAATTGCCACAAAAAAAAAAAAATCCATAGGAATAATCAGTTAACCAGAAGGTGAAAGATCTCTACAACAAAAATGACAAAACTTGGGGCTCAAAGAAATCAGAGAAACACAAAAAATGAAAACATTCATGCTCATGGATAGGAAGATCAGTATCATTATACTGCCAAAGCAATTTTAAGCAGATTCAATGCTATTCCTATCTAGTATCAAATGGCATTCTTCCACGAGAACTAGAAAGTCTATTTCAAATTCACATAGAACTAAAAAAGAGCTTGAATAGCCAAGGCAGTTCTAAGCAAAAGAACAAAGCTGGAGCATTGTGTTACCTAACTTCAAACTATGCTACAGGGCTATAGTAACCAAAACAGCATGGTACTGTACAAAAACAAGGCACATAGACCAATGAAACAGAATTAGATTAGCCCAGAACAAGGCTGCACAACTATGACCATTTGATATTGCACAAAGGTGACAAAAACAAGCATGAGGAAAAGACGTCCTTATTCAATAAATGGGGCTGGGATACGTGGCTAGCCATGTTCAGATGATTTAAACTGGACCCCTTCCTTACACCATACACAGAAATCAACTCAAGATAGATTAAGACTTAAATGTAAAACCTAAAACTATAAAAACCCTAGAAGGACAACCTAGGCAGTACTATCCTGGACATAGGAATGGGCAAAGAATTCATGACAAAGACACCAAAAGTAATTGCAAAAAAACACAAAAATACACAAATGGAATCTAATTAAACTTAAGAGCTTCTGCCACAGCAAAGAACTATCCACAGAGTAAAGAGACAATCAACGGAATGGGAGAAAATATCTGCAAACTCTGCATGTGACAAAGGTCTACTATCCATCATCTATAAGAAATTTAAACAAATTTACAAGAGGAAAACAAACAAACCCCCATTTAAAAAAATGGGCAAATGATGTGAACAGACACTTTCAAAAGAAGATATACATGCAGCCAACAAGCATATGAAAAAAAGTTCAATATCACCATTCATTAGAGAAATGCAAATCAAAACCACGATGAAATACCATCACACACCAGTCAGAATGGCTATTAATAAAGTCAAAAAATAACATGTGGCAAGGTTGCAGAGAAAAGGGAACACTTATACACTGTTGGCGGGAGTTTAAATTAGTTCAGCCATTGTGGAAAGCAGTATGGCGATTCCTCGAAGAGCCAAAAGCAGAACTACCATTTGACCCAGCTATTCTATTAGTGGGTATATACCCAGAGGAATATAAATTATTCTACTGTAAAGACATATGCACACGAATGTTTACTGCAGCAATATTCACAATAGCAAAGACATGGAATCAACCTAAATGCCCATCGATGAGAGACTAGATAAAGAAAATGTGATACAGATACACCATGCAGTATGCAGCCGTAAAAAAGAACGAGATCATGTCTTTTGCAGGAACATGGATGGAGCTGGAGGCTATTAGCCTTAGCAAACAAACACAGGGACAAAAAACCAAATACCACACATTCTTGTAAGTGTGAGCTAAATGATGAGAACACATGGACACACACGGGGAATAACACACACTGAAGTCTACCTGAGGGTGAGAGGGTGGCAGGAGGGAGAAAAGCAGAAAAATAACTATTGGGTACTTGGCTTAATACCTGGGTGATGAAATAATCTGTACAACAAATCCACATGATGTGAGTTTACCTATATAACAAGCTTCACAGGTACCCCCAAACCTAAAGGTTAAAAAAAAAAAGGAAGGTCCAGAAAACTTAGGTCAAACTTTTTTTAAAAAGTAATCTAAAGAAAAGTTTTAAACTATGTTTTAATCCTAGAAGATGCTGAATATTAAGGTTCTGAATAATGTAATGTTTTTATCTTCATTGGTTTAGAGATGTCTCTATACAATGTAGTCCTGTCTTAATAATAATCAAAACTTAAAATTAATAACTTCCTTTTTTTTTTTTGAGATGGAATCTTGCTCTGTGGTCCAGACTGGTGTATGTTGGTGTGATCTTGGCTCACTGCAACCTCCGCCTCCCAGGTTCAAGCGATTCTCCTGCCTCAGCCTCCCGAGTGGCTGGAATTACGGGCACATGCCACTAAGCCCAGCTAATTTTCCTATTTTTAGTAGAGATGGGGTTTCACCATGTCGCCAGGCTGGTCTTGACCTCCTGACCTCAGGTATCCTGGCCTTGGCTTCCCAAAGTGCTGGGATTACAGGCATTAGCTGCTGCACCCAGCCAAAAACAATGACTTTCATTTGTAAAAAGAAAGAAGGAAGGAAGGAAGGGAGGGAGAGTGGGAGGGAGGGAGGGAAACAGAGAGAGAGAAGAGAGAAGGAGAAGGAAGGAAGGAAGGAAGGAAGGAGGAAGGAAGGAAGGAGGAAGGACTGCCTTCCTTCCTTCCTTTAATTCCTTCCTCCTTCCGCTTTCCTCGCTCCCTCCCTCCCTCCCTCCCCCTCTCCTCACCCCGCCCTCCCTCCCTCTCCCTCTCTCCCTCCCTCCTTCCTCCTTCCTTCCTGCCCCCCCTCCCCTCCCCTCCTCCCTTTTTCTCTCCCATTTTATTGGACTCGAAGGTGACCCAAGAATGTTCTTAAGACAGGAATAGAAAATTAGAATGTTTTGCTAAAAAAAGAAGGGTGGCAAGAAATCAAAGGCTAGGCCCTGACTTCCCCTTCCCACCTTGGCTTCTGGGTGGCATCTTAAGGGCTGTGCCAAACGAAAACTCCAGGAAGTTTGAGGAAGGAAAAACCAGACGCATTCGTGTTCCCTTTTTCATTTGGGATTTGGAAGGGATTGCCTCAGAGTTCACCATGTCAAGATGGGGTTTCACAGCAGGGTAGAGGTAGACAAAGAGAAGTTATACAAAATAAAAAAGCTATACTGGTTGCATGACTCAGTATTAATTTTGTTAAATTTTAACCCCAATTAACAAATAGGTTAGCTCAGTTTTGCCTGGTTTCAGAGTGCCAGAGGCCTCGGTTTGCAGTCTTTAGGAAGCAGCAGCACAGCCTGTGAGAAGAATAGTGGGAATGATTGCTAGAGATGAGGCTGATTACCACTGTTTTGCCCCTAATTGACAAGATTGTGCCAAAAATTGATGAGTCCACAACAGTGTCTGCTGGCAGGTTCTGCCTTTGTTCTTGATGCTTTCAGAATAACCATTCCTTTTGTGGGGCAGCGTGTCATAATCATAGGCAGATAGCCCTAGGTTCTCACCTTGGCCCTGCCGGTT